>NC_086316.1:43819069-44119069 GCF_963924245.1 Chroicocephalus ridibundus
GATCCAAGGCAGCAAAACATTTGGATCTCAAAGTCAAGCTAAATCTACGCTTGGAGTGCTCTGTGATAATCACTGGAAGTCAAGACAGTTCTGGGAATGTGGAGGAAGATTGTGGAATAAATTATATTACGACTGACATTTTTCAATGCTAAGGAAGTCAGTTTTACAAATAAAAGAGAATGACAGTGCTCCAATGAATTTTTCTTTCTAGCAATGGGCTTCTTAGAAGAAGAAAATGATGGTGAAAGGTAATTAGAACAAGCTAACTTTGCCAGAATAAAATGTTACTTTTAAAAGTAAGACCATGGATAAGCATAAGGGAAGAAATCTAGGGTTTACTACAGTGATATTATTTTAATGAAAAGTAAAAATTAAAAGTTGAAGAGCACGTGGCGAAGATGTAACACAATTGGGGAAAATAGCACCAGTTGCTGAGTTAGAAAGATGTAAGCATTGGTCTCATAGGGCAACGATGCAAACGGCTCAGTATATCTTGTAGGGGATCTAGAGATTTCAGCATTGATGTACTCAATAGAGATGAGAACCTGACTAAGCCACAGAATGTTAATTGTCACTCTTAGTGGTTAGAAAAAACAGGTATATAGACCAGATAATCTTTTGAAAAGAAGTTTGTCATTGGCTAAGCAACACTTTTGTTTGTGTTTGGACCAAAGGTGAGTGAATATGTAAAACCACAGAATTGTTCCCCCTCAGAAAAGTGCTCTTATTCTGGAAGTTGTTGTTAATGCCAAATACATTTCTATGGTGACTATATTGCTGTGATTAAGGAGATCCATTAACAAAGTGAATAAATGAGTGATCACTTTTACCACCTCATTAGGAATGCACTGTGGGGCTTGGTTTTTGTTTGGCTTTTTTAAGCCTTAGGACTAATAATTTTACTAGTATTGGAGTAACTGATGTTAGTATTGGAACATCATTTTGGTAGATGATGCTTTTATTTGTGCAAAAGTGGTGGAGAGGATCTGGGTAGAAAGACTTGCTAGCCTATAGCTAAAAATCCTTCACACTTGATGTGCGCGTATACATCAAGCTGACAACTTGAGCACAGCCTAGTACATAAACCTCTAGTTTAAAACTAACTGAATAAAATTAGTCATGTGCACATATATGTAAGTATTAGAGAGGACTCATAAACCAGAAATTCATACATACAGAGAAAACAATGTGGTGGAAGTGACTGACAATGCATATTAGTGATGCCACAAGTGACTGTCCAGTACTGTCATAAACCTGTTCCCGAGGGAGGCATACTGGGGAGAAGAAGGCATTGTTTCCACAGGTCCTGGGTGGGAGGCAGCACATGTCAGTAGGCATCCAGGCAATCTTTGCCTGAGGGTGTTTCTGGCAGTAACAGGATAAGAGCTAATGCCCTGCCAAAAGGAGAGGCATTATGACTTCATATGGCAGCAGCAGTGCTGCTACCTCATGGAAAACTTGTGAATCCAAATAATGTTGAAAGGCACATGGGAATTAATGGAATATTCTTCACAAACTTAGCTACTTGGTATAGTATAAATACTTGACATATTTTAGAATATTTTTTTTTTGCGTTGTGATTAGTTTGAGTCTGATACAAAGAAGTTGTGGTATTAAGCTTCCATGGTTTCGATTACCAGACTGGGAGTGTGTGGGGATGTGCAGTTTGGAGGCACCTCACTCCATTTCAGTGAGAGTATTGCCTAAGCTGCATCATGAAGGCTACATATATACTAGCCTGGACTATTATACAGACTATTGGAGACTGAAGAAAATCTACTTTTACTTCCCACTCTCCCCAGGCCCACTCTCCCAAGTCTTTAGGATTTCTGCATAACAAATATGTTTGTAATTCATTATTTTTTTTTAAGGCTTTTGTGAGAAGATCTTGCTCAGTAAATGGCAGGGAGCTAATCCGCACAGTGAGGACAAAATACAGTACTGGCCTGTAGGGAATTGAACCTTCAGTTTGAGGCAATCAAAACATTGAACTTCAACTGATGAGTATTTCCCTGTAGTGCAAATCAAGAAGAGAGAAAAAAAAAAAGTAGGTGGGAGGTAGAGAGAGGCCGAAGATAGACAGAATGACGCGTGTGAGCTCTAAGAATAGGGAATTCATGTGCTTACGCTTGCGATAATGGTATGTGTGAAGCAAATAGATAAAGCTGTCTCTTTAGACGATACTGCCAAACAAGCCCAGCTGAATCACCCCAGCAGGCCTGAAAATTCACAGCCTGCCTCCCTCACATTATTCTTCTGTCTTTCAGCCTGGTGTGCGCTGAAGTGGCATGCTAGAAATGGCTCGTCTTGTCTGACTCTGCTGCTCCTCCTCTGCCTGCCTCCCCTCCTGCCCACTGTGCAGCCCTGCCAGCTGGCGTGCCTCCTCCTGTTCTTCCTCCACCTGGTGCCACCTGGCACAGCTGCTGAGCTACGCCATGCTGGGGGAGCTGGCGCTTGGGCTTCTCCTGCCCTTCTGCCTCCTCTTGCTGGTGGTGCTGTCGCAGGCATCTGACTCCTTTTGTGGGACTGGCCTCCCCATAGGGGCTCCTTCTGAGTGCCTGAGGTCAGCACTTGCAGGTACGCTGACAAGACTAGCAAGAGGAAGTTCAGGTGCTTATCTTTCCTTTCACTGGGTAGTGAGGTTCTGGTAGATATGAAGTTGTATTTCAGGCAAAGGGACATTTTGCATAGGGACATCAGTACGAAAATATGCAGGAGGTCATAAGCCATAGTAATAAACAGACAGTTGATCTATTGGAATCAAATTAAGAATTTAAAAAAAAAAATAGATATTTTTCTCTTTGATTAACCACATGTGTTCATGTCTAAATCTAATATAGATGAATTTTTAGCTAATACATCTTCATATTAAAAATGCTGAGGGTTTCATAATCCATCACACAGTAGACGTAAATACCTGCTAGTGTCAGAATCTTCTTAGGAAATTAATAATAAATTTACAAGAAACATGGAATTGATTTTAGGATCCTTAAATGTGTATGATGGTTACTTCACTGTTTAATTACTCCTGCCTTCTTTCACTTTATGTCTCAGTCCATGAATATTTCTATAGTTCTACTGCATTAGAGACCTTTTCCTCTTATTGAATGTTTTTTCTACATTTTTTAAAGGACAAAAGAATAAACAATTCTGTTCAATCCTAGAAAGAAGATTTTGCTGAAACAACACAGTGTCATATGCAAAAGACAATTTTTTTTTTCTGTATATTTGGACCTGATTCAAATTTTGATCATTTCACATTCTGTTTTATGTAGGTACCTATCTTGTCTTTTCTCTGAAGAGCTTGTTTGCCAAATCATTATTTTACTGTATTATACAGACTAACCTAATTAGATCCTGCACATTTCCAAAGCCAAAACCTTAATATTTTATATAAACAATATATTGTGTTATGGCTCATCTCTTTTATGCCCTTTGTCTTCACATACCAGGACAAGAGTGGATAACTCATGAACAGCATTGGCTGCTATACCACTCCTGAGTTATTCCATTTCTCTTCACATATGAAGATAAATGCTGTAACACAGCTCACTCATCAGATGTAATATATAATGTATGTATTCTTTTCCGCATGCCACTCTTCAGGACTAGAATGGCTTGAGATGACAGGCACGAAAAATTAAGAGCTCTTGGGAAGTAGGGGAGTAATGGATTTTGAAGAGAGTAAAACTTTTGACGAGTTGACATTATTGCACCAGTGAAATAAATGCAATTTTACTTTAACATAGTCAAAGGAGGAATATTTATGTCTCCTATGATGTAAATATACACAGCTTGTATGTATAAGTATTCGTGTGAAGTTATTTGACCTAGGCTGATAGCTTTAGAGACAGATATAGTAGAAGAACAATGCTTGACCAGTACATAGCACGATAATAATGACTTGCGTTCTCAGCATGACAGTGATATTTCCTAACTGAAACCTCAAGACTTTGAAGTATTTCGCTTGTGTTTATCTTTAATATGTCAACTGCTGCTTAAAAAGTGATCATAAATACTTTGCTACGCTGAAACTTTTTCTCAGTGTCTGTTCTGATAACGGATACACACATAATTTTAAAATGTAAAAGAAAAATGTAAAAGATAACTGTAAAATAAGAATTTGACTGTAATCAGAAGTTTTTCAAAGAAAAATAAATAGCTTATTCCATCAAACAGGGAGCCTTCAATACGGTGATTTGCAGGTTTATTATTGGAACGTGTACAGCACTTTTAAAATACCATCAGCTTCTCAGATTACAGTAAGTCCTATGAACAAGTAGCCATGTCACAATTTTTAAGGAGAATAATTTCACTTTTGTGGTTGGATGCTTGTGCTTAAGAAAACTCTTTTTTGAAAGTTTGTTGTATCTATATGCAGAAGCATAAACTGATCTTATGAATTATTTGTGTTTCAGTTGCTGTCTGTGTTGGTCTGGCTGTTGATAAATCAGTGGTCAACTGCTAAGCAGAAGGATTTGGCTGTTGCTCTTTGAGGAAGTGGAGCTATGAGTAAATGCATAGGGCTTATGCCATGCTTTTCTTATGAATCCTCTCACTTCCGCTACTGTGGGGAGTTAGGATACTTTTGCTTAATCCTAGCCTCTTTACTGTATATGTGTTAACAAGCACTAAAGGGAGCATCTCAGCGGAAAGGGACCTGGGGGTCCTGGTGAACAACAAGCTCAAGATGAGTGAACAGTGTGCTGCAGCCTAGAAAGCCAACAGGATGCTGGGTTGCATCTACAAGGTCTTCACCAACAGAGATAAAGAAGTCATTATCCCACTCTACTCAGTGCTTGCCAGGCCACACCTGGAATACTGTGCCCAGTTTTGGTCCCCGCTATACAAAAAAGATGTGGACAGGCTGGAGAGTGTCCACAGAAGGGAAGAAGACTGGGAAGCTTTCCACATGAGGAAAGGCTGAAAGAACTGAGTTTGTTCAGCCTTGAGAAAAGAAGCCTTACAGGAGACCTTATCACCATGTTCCAGTATTTGAAGAGTGGCTACAAAGCAGATGGAGACTCCCTTTTTACAAGGAGTCACATGGAAAAGGTAAGGAGTAGTGGGTACAAGTTACTCCTAGAGACATTCTGGTTGGACACAGAGGAAAATATTTCACAATGAAAACAATCAGCCATTGGAATAATCTCCCCAGGGAAGTGGTAGATTTCCCGTCACTGGACACTTTTAAGATTTGGCTGGAGAGGGTGCTGGGTCATCTTGTCTAGATCATGCTTTTGCCAAGAAAGGTTGGACCAGATGACCCTTGAGGTTCCTTCCAACCTGGTATTCTATGATTATATGATCATGAGGAGCTTTCAACTATCCTTATAGAAACACCCATATTACATCTACCATCTAGGAATTAACTAATGAGCACTCTTGATCTGTGTTTTTATCTCATTTGAATGCATGGACTTGTAGAAATGGCTTAGGCATCTTTATTTAACCCTTTCCATTACTTGGTTTCTCACACTTAACTAACTGTATGTGGTCGAGTCATTATAAAATAGTAGTTCTCGACTCCTAATTTCTTTCATTTAAAAGTACTAATTTAATTGGATAAAACAGTTGCAAATCAGTAAAAAACCTGGTGGAAATACACCTGTACAGATGAAGAAATTGAGGCTAACTCTTCAGCTGGGGCAAGCTATAGCCTGGGTACGATGTCTGACTTGACAACAAAGCATGTGGGCCTCTTTTTTCACAGCAGTGTGCTTGTGTCATCAGACACCAAAAGCCTCCTCATATTTTGTATAATACATGAAGCTATGGTTTCTGTCACAGATTGCTCTGAAACAAGAATAGTCTATTTAATTTGCCGCTGGAATGTTTGAGTGAACCAACCCACTATTTATCAGAAGAAACATGGTATTCACGTTATCTGTCCTCAGTGAAAATGCAGGGAATGACTGTTTATATTAGTATAGGATCAACCTTCCTTTGAGAGGCATGAAGCCATATATTAAGCCTGAAAGCTGGAATTTGTACACAATACTTTGAGGTAGTAGTTCTGTACTAACTGGGGAGTCGAAACCCTGGATTTTTCAATCCAGCTGATATGTGAAATATGTTGATAATATCATACAATTTTAAAAACATTTTCTTTTCTGTGCTATACATTAGGCACCATAAAAAGCATCAGTTCTGACAAACTTAAGGTTTTTGTTCTAAGTCTACTAATAACACATTATCCTTAAGATAACCACCTGCACTCTTAGATTGGCTTTGGCTCTGTTCTTGCTCAGTTTTAAAGATACCTTGTGGCATATGTAATAGGCACATAATGCTAGAAGCTCCCCCTTTTTATTAAAATCCAGATCGGTAGTAAATATGACCTCAAATTCCTTGTTCATGTTTGGTCCTGAACAAGAACATTTGGATTTTCAAGGGGGCTGGGAGGGGAATGTTCTTATTCTGGCCTTTAGTCTGCATGCGTGAAGAGTGGCCTCAGACACAGGTTAATGGATGAAGTAGAAACCTTGTCCTCCTGCAGGCAAGGGAGAATGAACTGTTAATTTAGTAGTCCCAGCACACAGCTCTTTGTGCGGCAGCCAAACAAAAGCTTGGTCCTCAAACCTTGCTCCCACACAAACAACAAGTTATCTTTCTAGATTTTGCTGCATTTGGGAAGCTGCACATCTGTGACATATGTTGATGGAGGAGGAAAATACCTTTCTCCAGACTGAGGCATTTTTGTGTACTCAGCACTTTCATATGGTCCTGGAGAACAGGCGAGGTGCCTGAGGAGTGGAGGAAAGCCAATGTCACTCCAGTCTTCAAAAAGGGCAAGAAGGAGGAGCTGGGGAACTACAGGCCGGTCAGCCTCACCTCCATCCCTGGAAAGATGATGGAACAGCTCGTTCTGGGCATCATCTCAAGGCATGTGGAGGAAAAGAAAGCTATCAGAAGTACTCAACATGGATTCACGAAGGGGAAATCATGTCTGACTAATCTGATAGTCTTCTATGATGGCATGACTGGATGGATAGATGAGGGGAGGGCGGTAGATGTGGTCTACCTTGACTTAAGCAAGGCGTTCGACACGGTCTCCCACAGCATCCTCATAGGGAAGCTTAGGAAGAGTGGGTTAGATGAATGGACAGTAAGGTGGATAGAACACTGGTTGAAAGACAGAGCTCAGAGGGTCACGATTAGGGGCACAGAGTCTAGTTGGAGGTCAGTGATGAGTGGTGTTCCCCAGGGGTCAGTACTGGGTCCAGTCCTCTTCAATATATTCGTCAATGACCTGGATGAGGGGATAGAGCGCACCCTCAGCAAGTTTGCTGATGACGCAAAGCTGGGGGGGTGGCTGACACACGGGAAGGCTGTGCCACCATACAGAGAGACCTGGACAGGCTGGAGAGCTGGGCGGAGAGGAACCTTATGAAATTCAACAAGGGGAAGTGTAGGGTGCTGCACCTGGGGAGGAATAACCCCATGCACCAGTACAGGTTGGGGGCTGACCTGCTCGAGAGCAGTTCAATGGAAAAAGACCTGGGAGTCCTGGTGGACAACAGGATGACCATGAGCCAGCAGTGTGCCCTTGCGGCCAAGAAGGCCAGTGGCATCCTGGGGTGCATCAAGAAGAGTGTGGCCAGCAGGTGGAGGGAGGTCATCCTCCCCCTCTACTCTGCCTTGGTGAGGCTGCACCTGGAGTACTGTGTCCAGTTCTGGGCTCTCCGGTTCAAGAAGGACAGGGAACTGCTGGAGAGGGTGCAGCAAAGGGCTACCAAGATGATTAGGGGACTGGAGCACCTCTCTTATGAAAAACGGCTGAAGTCTTTGGGTCTCTTCAGTCTGGAAGAAAGAAGACTGAGGGGGGACCTTATCAACACTTATAAATACTTAAAGGGTGGGTGTCAGGAGGATGGGGCCAGGCTCTTTTCAGTGGTGCCCAGGGACAGGACAAGAGGTAATGGGCACAAACTTGAGCATAGGAAGTTCCACGTGAACATGAGGAGGAACTTCCTTCCTTTGAGGGTGGCAGAGCACTGGAACAGACTGCCCAGAGAGGTGGTGGAGTCTCCAGCTCTGGAGGCATTCAAAACCCACCTGGATGCGCTTCTGTGCAACCTGCTCTGTGTGACCCTGCTCTGGCAGGGGGGTTGGACTAGATGATCTCCAGAGGTCCCTTCCAACCCTATGGTTCTATGATTCTATGATATGGTTTGAGGTTTTTTGACCCAGGTATTTTTCTTTAAAGAAGGAAAGGAAGCAGAATTTTCTCAATACAGAAAAAAACCCTATTTTTTTATAATCCTATATAATGTCAGCACAGAACAAAAAGAAGGACTAATCATCACCTGGTCCATATCATAATTATAGAATGTATTTATTGAAACAAAAGAAAGATTGGATTAAGACATTACTTCATTGGCAGCACTTCCATGGGCAAAAGGGACATTTCCTTGTATTGATTTTCAGATGCAGTTCCCCGTTCACCACAATTTGGTTCCTGTAGTAATTGGTATGAAATCAATATTTTTTTATGTACCTCTCAGCCCACATCCCAGATGAACTTGTTTAAATAGGCAGACCCTGTAGTCCAAAGGATACCTAAACTCTTGGAAAGGTTTTATATGAGCAGGAATCAGAAATGTTTCATTCCCTGAAATTAAAACTAGAATAAACCATCTCAAAGCAAGAATGAGGAAACCACAAGTTTATTATAAAATCATTCTGGTTTGTATTCCGTAATGGATTTTGATGGAAAACTAAATGTATCATCTTATCTTTTATTTGTGAGGAGAAGCTTGGAGCAGCCGCTGATCTTTCCCCAGATGCAGTGTATGTTCTGAATGGTTGGACACTTCTGGTCGTTTTGCAGGCTGGCCTACGGTTGTTGTGCTGCCTACAAGATGTGTTTGCTCAAGGGGTCCAGTCATCATGCTAAATAAAATCGTTCACTTTGGTTGGCAAATATTGACTCAAGCTGTTACGCTTTTATGTATTTCAGAGACTCAGAATGTTTGAGAGCTCAGCAAGCAAACAAGAACAGGTACAGGAAGTTATTGTGATGTTTTGGACTCATGTTTGTTTTTCTGCTGCTGATGTATGTTCTCCATTGTATGTGGCTTGTTACTAATGACCTTGTTATATAGTGCACTGTGGCTGATAAGGCCAAAGGCTTTAATAGAATACAAATACATTTCACATTTCCACTTGAAGAGTTTATTTTAATTGTGTTTTGAAATGTACTGTACCCTAAAGGCACTCTTTCCTCCGTAATGTACTTTCTAGAAATAAAATCCTGTGAAGAATGGAATGTATAATGGGGTGAGGTGTAATTGACAGTTTTGTATTCAATTGGAGCTGTATCTGATAGTACCACTCAGCACAAATCTAAACAGTCCTGAGCTATGGAAGAAAATTAAACAGGGGTCAGAAGTAATGGCTTTTCTGAATGTCTGGTTTATTCATTTCTCTGAGGGAGAGAAACAAAGCAAATACTGAAAAGCCTCCTAAAGTTTCTGAGCTTTTACTATTGGGGAATTTTTTCATTTTTTGCTCCTTTTGTACAACAGCAAAATCATAAGCACTCAATATTTGTTTTTGTTTTTTTAGCTGAAGGATATCTTTTTCTAAATGACTGGCTGAGTGTTTCATTTATCAGTTACGTCACCCCAGAGGTAACGTGACAGGGGATGGAAGAGATGCGATGTTTTGAGAAAATTCTGGCCAGTCTTGGCTGTAAGTTCCTGGTCTTGAAATAAGATAATTTACCTCAATGAGGGTTTTCTTTGTTTGTTTGTTTTTAACTATAGCAAATTACTGTACGAAAATAGGTTAAAGACATATATCAGGCTTCTATTAGTATTGCTAACTTTTCCCTACTTCTGTGTGGAGGTTAAAATTTCATCTTTTTGGAATATCTAAGCTAACATTTAGATACAAGTGAAGGAGTTTATATACGTTCTAAGGGAGAGTGGGCAAGGACTTGAACAAAAGTTGGGGTTTACAAAACATATGGCTCACCTCAAGTTCAGGAACTCCCCCCAACCTGACAGTACTTGGACACTAGGGGATAAATATTACATATGTTTGCTTTGTTCTTACTCTTCTCTGAGTGTCTATTTTGCATGCTGTTCAAGAGAGAATATGGGCCTATATGACCCCTTGTTTGTAGCCAGGAAATTGACTCTTAAAACTTATGCATGTTGTCTTCAGAATGCAAAGGATTACAGGGTCTGTCCGCAACAACTCCTGTGTCGCAACAAGAGAATGAGAAGGATTTTGTGTTGTTTCTCTGCTGGGCATAGCTCAGTAAAACAAAAGGTTGCATGTGTCATAATCACAGAAATTATATCTAAATAAAAATCCATGAGTGTATTCAAGTTACTGAGTCCCATGAGAACTACCATGTCCTCCTAGAAGACGGTCCCCAGAATATTAAATTAACAAGCAACAAGATCCTCTTGACATTCTGTTCTATGAAGAACAAAAGAGGCACATGAGCTGTCTTGAGCTTTTAACCATAACAAGATCTCTTCCAGTGTAGCCTTAAAAAAGATGGACAGATCTACCTGAGAACATTAATGTCAGAAAAAGTATTTAGTTTCTTCATAGAAGATCTTTGCATTTCTTTAATATAACGGCCTGGATTATACTTAGGCACAAAAAAGTGAAAAATCCAGGAAGAGCCCATTTATTAGAGATTTGACTGCAGAAAGATGGTCATTCTTTTTTAGTGTATTTGCTCTTCTTATATCCTAATAAAGAATGCAAGTAGAGTGATGTGCTAAGTTTGTATTCTCCAGTGATGAAGTTGAGGTGTGATATTGAAGCAGAATTTATGTATTTTCATTTATATGATATGGGCAGTGTGCAGCACAGTGCTGAGGCGTATGCTTGCCCCCATAATTTTGGGACACAGCAAAAGGAAGTAGTTTAACTACTGGAATGAATGTGGATAGTTAAGTCTTGCCTGTCATTGAAGATGGTTAAAGTGGGTATCTTGCCAATAAAAGAATTAGAGTGGAGAAATTCAGAGAAAAATAATCTGAATCTTGTTTCTAAGATGATTCCAACTTAGATTTTTAATAGAACTTGTAAACAATTCAGAATTGTGGAATGATTGTAAGAACCACATGTTGAAGTTTTATAATCAGTGTACACATGTTGTCAATGTAAAAGATCACAGTGACTTGACATTTTTCATTTGATGAAGTTGGACTCATAAGAGGAGGAGAAGCTCTGTTGTGAAGTGTAGTGTTTGTTTGAAACTCTGCTAGTTTATTTGGGTTGTGAACCTGTTATTTGTTGTAAGCTAATAGCACGTTTTTAAACTAAGCACTTTAACTATGAGAATCAGATATACTCTATTGTTTATTGCAGGATTTTAAAATGTCAAAGATCGTATTTCTGTTAGAAATATGGGAACTGAACACTGACATTTTAAAATTCACATTTCAAATTATGGGGTCAAAATGAGAAATTATTTGCTGGTCTCTAGTCGAGTAATTCTTCGGAATCATTGCATGAGTGTTTTTGCTTTGTAACTACAACAGTTTATCTGGCTGAATCTCTGTTTACTGGACAGATCAGGAGAGTACATAATTGTCTAAAGTTCAGTGATAGAGGTTAGGTCACTCAGAGCTTTCTTACTATGAACATGCTAGTCTGTTCAAAAACATTATTACGGCAACTGTTTTTTACCTTTGGGTTTCTGCTTATTGAGTTGAAAACTTCTGATTCTCTCTGAAATAAAGCAGAGACTGAGGGTATGACTTTTCCCCCCAAAGTGTAAAAATTTCTAATATAGGAAAATTGAAAATGACATGACTTTCTGAAATGAAATGTGTGCAGTAAAAAGGAGAGAGTTTTCTTAAGCTAAAACAAACAACTACCAGTACATAATGTAATTACAGACAGTGTCATATTCCACAGTAAAAGGCCTCTGCAAGAGGAACACGTGGAACAAAACAGTTATTTGCTGTTTATTGTATCTTTAAACTGAGTTCAAGCTCTCCTGAATTTAAGTAGCAGTCGGTGTTGTTTGGAAAAAGTTCACCCTGGCCTGAGAATCCTAGGAGACAAGGTAAGAGATGTGTAGACCTTCGGTGTTGTGTTGCAGAAACACAGCTTTTTTCTTCTCTTAGAGAGCTAAGGACTGCACTGGTCTGTGAAGATGTCAGTTGTGAATTGTGGTTCACAATTCTCCAGCAGAACCTGGAGATGAAAGTGGTGATTGAGAAATTTAACAGGTGTAATCTAACAAAATGTTGAAAACCTTGAGACCAAACAGAAATTCCAGAGCTTATTCAGCGCGCGTTTCTATGGAAAACGTGTTGCTGATTTTAAGTAGTGAATAGGCCTGATATTTACGTGGACACTGTTCTCGGTGCACAGGACACTATATAAAACCTCATGAACTGTTACAGTGCGGAAATTTGTAATGAGTTGAACAGTTCTGTATTGACTGAACTGGATTTTTTGTTTTCCAGCAAATATTGTTGATTAGTTACTGATACCTTGAATATATTTTTAATGTATATTTCTAAACTTATGCATCCCCTAATGTAATTAAACACTCTGTCTCTTCAATGAGTGCCGTATCCCCATATGTCTAAAGCTAAGATGAGTACAACTGTTTTGGTTCAACGTGAAATGAATAAATAGATATGTGTATTTATAAGTGAAAAATTCCTACAGTAGAAGCAATTCTATAGGCATGAAAGTGGGTGACACCTGTGCAGTTCTGCCTTTGTAGAATTCCTATTCTAGTGATAAAACCAGTGTCCCTGCTGGAGGTAGGAGTATGATGGTAGTGGTTGTGGTGGGAGACCATTTCAAGTTCCCTGGTACAAGTACAGTGATATAACTTGTACAAATATTTAAGCACACAAACCACTCTAAATTCAAGTTGAGAAGTACGTCTGAAAAAAAGGAAAGGACCCTTACAGAAGATGCTTATCTGCATGTCTCTCCCTGTTCTTGCCAATCATATCCTTTTCTATTATGTCACGAGATATCCATTGATATAGCTAGAATTGTAGGATTTAACTATAATTTACATATGAAAGCTGCTTGAGACCTGTTCAGCAAAGAATTAAATGTAACCATTATGACAAGACCTTTACATGGTAAATACTTAACAGCCAGTAAGCATTTGGGCTGGTATATTTTTCCTTTCTTGCTGAAGGCTGAAGGACATTACAAAGAGAAAGCTTGCTTTGGGAAGGATGACTGAATCCTTGGTGGTACTCTAATCCTTCCTGATCCTTAGTGGTACTCTGTGTGACTGGGAGAGCAACTGTATTAAGGACTGGCACCATTGTCCACCAGAAAACACCCAATACCTTCCCACATTTTCCTGCATCAAAGCACATGGCAGAAAGGAGGCCATTTGAAGGGAGAGACCTGTCTTCTGCTACATGCCTTCCCGTCCATGGGCTTTCTGCTTATCACCTCCTTCTGGGTGTAGAGTATTGTTGCTGTCTTTGTGCTAGTTCTGCAGTTTTTGTGCTGGGGCAATGACAGTCCTTGACCCTGTTTGTACTGATGCCTTAACATTTTACGTGCTGTTTGTGTTTGCAAATGGATTTTTATAATTTCTCAAAGAAATAGTCTGTCTAGCTGCCTGGAGAATGAAAGCTCTACCAGCCTCAGCCTTGCTCCAGTTAAAGACCAAGTCCAGGAAACAACAGTATTTGGTGAAAGTAAAACATTGATCAATGGTATGGGACTTTTTACAGCTGAAGAAGAACTCTTCCTCCTTTCCACCTTGTACAAAGCCTGATAGATTTATTTCAAAAAGGGACAACTGGACTTCTACTTAGCCAGATGCAAACTCAGGTTGGCTGATAATTTGAAATTGTGAAGGCAATTATTGGATTAGATTGACAGGACTGGGAGAGAAAAAGTGCAGGTACTGTAAAAGCAAAGTGAAGCTTTTTGAACTGATAGGGGCAAAAGAGTACTGAAAAAATAGAAAAAGAATTACTGTAGCTTCTGAAACATCTCATGGCTTGTAATCACACCATTTTTGGCTGTAGTGAAGCTAATGAGGATGTCATGAGGACAGAAAAGTCTATTTCCTCTGTGTTGCGGGAAGCAGTAATATTCATGAGTAGTGAAAGAAATTTTTGTGAGTCCATGGCCAGTGTTAGTTGACGTTCTACAAAAGATGGGTGAGGTCGGGACTGTGCTTGTATAGTGACCCTTCAGACTGAGAGAATGTGGTACTTCATAGCGCTTTTTTGTTACTTTTTCACTGTATACTTAAAAAAGACTATTTGGAAGTTTGGAATCTCTGTTGTGTGACGGAGGAAAAGGTATCAGTAATATAATATGGATCTGATCCAGTTCATTCGCATATGAAGAATAAGAAGATGGGAAAATACCAATGTCTGGAATTTTGAAAGAGGATACGTAAGAATCCTGGATCATACATCTTAAAAATAACTGGAAGGAAAGAAAAGACACCTCTCAGTAATACAGAAAAGGCATTGGAATGAATTGACTTTCACTGTACTATAGAACATACCGGGTACAAGACTGGTAAGGATTTTGTATCTGCCCACCTGTTTAGGACTTTGCAATGTTGGCTTGTCAGGGCAGGGCTTGCTCCTTTTTAAGTCTAATCATTCTTTATGGTTGGTTAACTCCCTGGTTAAAAAGAAGCAAGATGTGGATTTTCCTTGAAGTATTGCTGTACTGTGTTGTCTTCGTTGTTTCATATTTGAGTCATGATAGTTATTATTAGGTTATACAAATTATACAAAGCTCAATTGCAATGTACGGCTAGTTGCTAGATCCCTTTTTTTTTTTTAATTCTTGTTGTTGTTGAGAAATTGCCTCTTTTAGTTACCTGGCATTGTATGACTTTCAAAGAAGAATCCAGAGAAATTTCTTTAGGGGCAATGAATTTTGAGTTTTTTCCAACACCTGCATTGTCTGCTGTAGGAGAGAACATCAGCTCTGTTTCCAGACACGATGACACCTAGGACAGGTTTCTTCAACTGAGCTGAGTATTGGTCTTGTTGAATTGTTTGACTGACTGTGACTAATAGATCCATGCACTTCCCCTGGGAACAGTAATTACTGTGTGCAATGTGCACCTCTCCCAGAAATAACAAAGTGCTCCACAGTAAGGAGCACGGAATCAGTCAAGTCAGGAATAGATGTGAGCTTTGAAGATAATATAAACTATGTTTTCTTGTTGACAAAATACTCAAAGGCTTTTGTTTATGCTTTTTTTCTAAACAAGGCTTCCCAGACATAAATCAATATGGCAGCATTTGAATCTCAAGAACTAACAAGAACTCAAACACTAAGTATAGTTTTCAGCACTTCATAACTACTCATTATGTTTATTTCCCAGTTTTCTTTGTTATTTGTTTCCTGTCTCTGTTCAGAGCCAACACATTTTTGGCTTTCAGTTTGAAGCGTGAGGCACTGCCAATCAGCAGGAAATATAATACAGATAAGATTCATATAAAGTCTTTTGAACTGTTAAAATCTCTGGATGGGAAATGGATGTTAAATTGTTTACATTTGGCACAAGAAGAAAAAGTTCCATTTTTAAATTCAAAGCCTCTCCACCTTTGTAAATGAAAACAAATCACATGGGTCATATAGAGTTCCACTTCTGTAAAACCCATCATAAGTCTGATAAAAGCTTTTGTAAGTCAGCAACTTTATCTGTAGCTTGTTTGAAAGTAATTTTGCAGCTTAAAATGAAGTGGCCCTTTGCCCTGTGTCCTTTAGAAAAGTACTGTATCAGTGACATGTTCATGGCACAGTAAAAGCTCTAAAATGTTAAAGACCATTTTATTAGTGTTTTAATCCTTTTAAAGAGATATGCAATGTTTCTGCATCAATTTAAATTTTCCATATTAGTCCCACACTTTTAATTTATTGAGGATATATATCCAGAGCTTATCACTCTATGATCTGTTTCTACTTTGCTTTCTTTAGTTTACAAACAAGACTCCACACGGATGACACACCCTGCTCCCCTTAATTCTGTTGTTCAACAAATTTACAGGGCGCAGATAAGGAAAACACCCCGTCTCAGTTTTCTGAACGTTAGGAGCTTTGGGACTCAGTGTTCACATTAGTGGGACGTTTTATATCAGCTCTTATATGTGTGCAGGATGTAGCTCAGAATGATTCTGGATGGCAGTAAATCTCAAAGATGAAGTTGGGAACAGCATCACCTTTGGAACAGTTAAGCATTGCTAATGAGTACTAATCATATGGCAAATCAGAGAGTGAGAAGCAGTCTCTGGCATAGCTGCAGGCTGTTATATAGAACATCTTATATTTCAAAGCCGGCAGAAGCAGTAATAGCAGAAAAAGATGTTCAGGACAGGCTTGCCAACAGAAAAGCACTTCAGCAATTGAAAATATTCTCCAGGATCTGCAGGAAAGGAAACCCGTTTGGAGAAGAAGCTTAACCTTGAATCCTTGTGACATTTTGGGGTTGGATGCAACACCCTGTCGATGATGGATATGGTTGAATAGACTCTAATCTAATTCAGGGAGAAAAATCTCTTGAAATTATAATTAAGGGTTATGCAATGTTGGCAGAAACATGATTCCCTGGGTAGGACTTAAGCTACTGCTTATGCTCTTATCTTCTTTGGATCACTTAATGCAGGAATTTTCATATGAAACATGCTCAAAAAACGAGCCCCTTTGCCGGCCTTTTTTGACGTGATTCCCTTCCCCAGTACAGACTTATCTGCACTGGAGCTGGTCTCCTCGGTGAGGATGTCGCTTCCAACCCAAACCATTCAATGATTCTATGATTTTTACCTGTGTTTATCTTGCAGTGCCAGATTCATTTGTCTTATTAACATGAGCAAGCTGCACACGATAATGAAATGGGTCCTCTGTCTGAAGGATGCCTTTCCACACCCTGATGATAATTCAGGAAAGCTACAGCAATATTCTGTCAAGGTGAGGTGTTTGTTAACTGGGACCACAAAGAATTAAAAGATAACAGATAGAGTAGACTGCAAGTGTTCTTAGTTTTCTTGTTTTGCTCAGTATTGAAAAAACTTGTGATACTGTCAAGATGAAATAAATAGTCTACTAGTTTGGGACAATATGAAAGGGGAACTTTTTAAGTACAAAACTGATGTCACTTCAGTTCTTTTGGATCACGTAATTGGATTTGTAAAGATATTATTGAACTGAGGAAATGATCTCACTCTGCAGCATAAACATGGCCTGTTCTGAGGAAAAAAGGTGGATGTGAAATTGAGAGCTGGAAAATCACAAGTCTTAAGTGGAAGAAGAGAAGTTGTTTGTTGAGTTTTATGAAAATAGGTGAAATTTCTCCAAATAAAACGTGTATTGTAATGAGATTTTCCCATATCTCAACTAGCAGATGCAACCTCATTGAATTCCAGAACAGTTTGGTGCTAACTGGGACAGAATTTAGCTCTCTTTTTAAGAATAGTGGAGAATACAGCCACAATACTAGTATTATATGAATGGACAGTTATTTTTCCAGATTATGCCTTGAAGACAATTGCTAAAGATGCAAATCTGTGTATTTCTTTCAAAAGTTTCTGAATAGTCACTATTTGTATTTCTTACACAGCCTTCAATTAGCATTGTAGCTCTTTGTACCAAGCTTTGTGTAATCTTGTCTTTAACTTTTGGATGACTTTAACTTTCTTAATTGTGTATGCGGAACTCTGACCTTAATCAAAATTCTAATTCTTTGCAGTTGTTGTTGATGTGTCTGTAGCTTTCACAGCAAGCTTCCCAAAGGAAGACTAGGGAAAAACATAAGCCCACTGCTGAATGGTGTAAGGAATCTGATGAAGAGTGACACAGAAAAGGCTGCTGAGGTATTCAATGCCTTTTTAACCTCATTTCTCACCGCTAAGACAGGCCTTCAGGAAGCCCAGGCCCCTGAGACCAAAGGGAAGGTCTGGAGCAAGGCAGACTTACCATCAGTGGAGGAGGACCAGCACAGAGCACTTGAACAAGATCACCATACATAAGTCTGTGGGACTCGATGAGTTGCAGCTGTGAATACTGACGTAGCTGGCTGACGCCATTGCAAGGACATTCTTGATTATCTTTGAAAGGTTACGGCAATTGGGAGAGGTTTCTGAAATCTGGAAGAGAAAAAAATGTCACTCCCATCTTAAAAAAAGGAAGATCTGGGAAACCGCAGGCCACTGGGCATCACCTCAGTACCTAGGAAGGTGGTAGAGACTGTACTGTTGGAAAACATTTGCAAACATATGAAGGACAAAAATGTGATCGGGAGAAGTCAGCATGTACTTATGAAGGCAAAGTTGCACTTAACTAATCTGATAGGCTTCTATAATGAGGTGACTAGCTTGGTGGATGAGGAGAGAAAAGTTGCTGTTGTTTCCCTTGACTTTAGTAAGGCCTTTGACACTGTTTTCTATAGCACTCTCGAGGACAAGCTAACAAGGTACAGGTTAGATAAATGGACAAGCAGGTAGATTGAAAACGTTTCAAACGAGATTGAAAGCTGGTGGTCCAAGAGGGTTGTGATCAGAGGCACAAAGTCCAGTTGGAGGCCAGTCATTAGTGGTTTGCCTCAGAGGATGATACCAAAGCCATTACTGTTTAACATCTTCATTAATGAACTCTGCACTGAGACAGAGTGCATGCTCAGCAAGTTTGCAGACAATACAAAACTGGGAGGAGTGGCTGATATGCCAGGGGCATGTGCTGCCATCCAGAAGGACTTTGATGGGCTTGAGAACTGGGCAGAGAGGAATCTCATATGGTTCAACAAAAGAAAATATAAAGTCCTGCCCCAGAGGATTAACAACCCAGGCACCTGTACACACTGAGGGGTGGGCTGTGGAGAGCAGTTCTGTAGAGAAGGACTTGGGGGTCCTAGTGAACAACAAGCTGACCATGAGCTGGCAATGCACCATCTCAACAAAAAGGGCCAGCAGCCTCCTGGGCTGCATTAGGCAGAGCATTGCCAACAGGTCAAAGAAGGTGATCCTTCCCCTCTACTCAGTAATAGTTAGGCCACATGTGGAATACTGGGTCTAGTTCTGGGCTCCCCATTACAACATATGGATTTACTGGAGTGAGTCCGGTGCAGGACTGGACTCAGCAAAGTTGATTAAAGGGCTGGAGCATCTCTAATATGGGAATAGGCTAAGAAAGAACTGGGACTATTCAGCCTGGAGAACAGAAGGCTCAGGAGGATCTTCTCAGTGTGCATAAATGATGGTAGAAAATGAAGAAGAGGGAGCCAGACTTTTCTCAGTAGTGTCCACGGACAAAACAAGAGGCACCAGGCAGAAACTGAAACACACAAAGTTCCATCTGAACACAAGAAAACACCGTTTTACTTTGAGGGTGATCAAAAGTTGGCACGGGTTGCCAGAGATGTTGTGGAGTTTCTTTCCATGGAGATATTCAAAACCTGAATGGACATCATCCTGCCCTAAGTGATGCTGCTTGAGCAAGAGGGTTGGAGTATGATCTCAAAAAGTCTCTTCCAATCTCAGTCATTCTGTGATTCTGTGAATATAATATCTTTTGAAATGATAGCCATTCTCTGCTTACTCCAGACTCAGTATGAAGAAGATCATTGGAGGAAATGTCAACTTTCTGTTTCTCTTCACAAGTAAACCAATCAAGGTCCTCCCCTATAATAACTATGGGAAAGTTGAAGAAGAGCTGTGCTTACAAATAATTAAGGGTATTTGGACAATTTTATAGTGGGTAACCTACTGATATTTGCTATGGGTAGTAGTTTAAAAAACATATTCATGAGAATCTCTTTGGCTGGTGATTTCTGTAATTGAAATCCCGCTGCTGCAAGACACTATCAAGACCATGCTGTTCGTAGCCCTTTGTCACAGTCCTGTGTCAATATAAAAGAAAGGGGCAAAGGAACTCTAATACTAAAAGCAGTATTAGGTGAAATTACATTCATATTGCTATTTCTGAATTCAGCCTGGAATAGCCCACTCCTAGTGGCCATTTTGTGCTCCCAGGGAGGCCTGTGAGTGTAGAAGGGCACCAAATCTACCTCTATTTTTAGATTTATGTAATGCTGGGGTTTGGGATTAGTTTAATTCCAGAACTGGATGATAAGGAGTATCACATAATTAGTTCAGGAAATTAATGATGGCTGATTAACATGCTGGGAGGTATCTGTTCTTAACTGTACACTAACATGTATTTGCCTTCAAATACTTTTGAAAGTTTATTACTAAAAAACAATCATTCACCATGATGTGACAGTCTGTGACATTAACTGTTTTGCTACATTCAGGCCTTTAAAAAATGGCTCTTTCCCAGACAACTCACCCCTAGCCTTTCTTCTCACCAACACTATAGGCTGAAGAGATGACATGATGGAAGCCCCTGTGCCAGGTAGTTGCCTCCCTGAGTCCAGGTTCAAGTTGTGGCTCCCCCTACCACCACCCAGAGGACTTCCCCTGTCTGGCAGGCTGCAGAATGCGGTGATTTGAGGATGAAGCAATACTGTGTTGTAGGAAGTCAGAAAGTGTTGCAAGGTCTTTTTCTGTTATGTTCAAAGGATTAAAACCCTTCCTACTACATTTCGTTAGTGATGCTGAAGGCAGAAAGTATCATCCATTTAAAAACACAATATTATATTTTGGTGTTATGACATTAAGACATGGAATTATGATCTTTTACCTTTACAGATAGCATACATGGTTGTCTTGTTATATCTGTGTTCATTCTTAAAAAGCACGTAACACCAATTCGAGGGGTGCGTGTGTGTTTAGGGAATATTTGGAATACTTACAATCTAGTTATTACACCTAACTGACCTAGTTTTGAATCTGTTGTGAGTGTGTTTGAGTCCCAGGTTAATTTAAATAATACCAGAGTTTTGGAAAAAGAATCAAGTTCCATGAGATTTTCTTTATCTGTGTTTCCCATCTGGCTTGCTGTTACAGGCATTTAATCCTGTGTTTGCTGCCAATGTTTCCCAGAAAGCCTTATAATTGCTTGGAATTTGTATGAACAGTTCCAGTCTGGTGCACAATTAGGGATGCACTATAAAATTTTCATTGCTCGATTTAGTTGAAATTATAAGATGGATGGGTAACAGTAATGACCATAGTTGTACCATATAAAAATGACTACTGGAAATTTGCAAGAGGCATAATGGTAACTATTTCTTTTTCTGTTACTCCAGAGATGACAAGAAAATATAGCAATAGAATTTATAAGAAATCCTTGATGTTCTATGATACTTTCCTGCTTTCCGCTATAGTTGCGTATCTCAAACTGGAAACCTGTGATTCAAGATATGGTTATGTGCCCCTTTAAGAGGTTGATGTGGGGTTTTGGAGAATATACAAACATGGCATGGGCTTTCCCTTCTCCAGAAAAAAAAATTGCAAATATGCTGTTTATATAAACTAATTGTTTACTTGTTCACTTTTTTTTTTTTTTTTTTTTGACTTATGTGCTTGCTGGTGATGCAGGGAGGCATATGTCCAGTAATGATTGGCAGCTGGCATCAACATGCCGTAAACAAAAACTTGGCAGATTACTTAATAGGAAATCCTTTATGCCGAATAGCACTGATTGGAGGTGCTTTTGAAAGGAACTTCATGTTTATAGCTTGTCACAGTGAGACCTAAATCTCCTGATTCTTTTCCTGTTTGTTTGGCTAACTGCTTCAGTTTCAAAAAGTTGTTATGTCTTTAGCCACATGTTTGCTGTGAAGTCAGAAGGAGCTGTGAAAGGAAGTGTTGTGCAGCTCTGAGAATTCAGAGTGTAACAATGAACACACTTGTCTGCAAGTTATGAACAGGAGAGCCTGTGTGGTTGAGCAGTACCGTGCCCTGCGATACTGGACCTAGCTCAGGTACTGGAAGCCTTCTTAATGCGGTTATTCACATCAATGACTTTGCCTCGTTGTGAAGCCTGTTGAATAGCTCTGTTTCAGGTCTCTGCTTGACCACAAGGACATTTTTGAGTACCTTTTTTTGCTCTTTTTGGTCATAATTGCTAATATTCCTGCTCTTATCCTGCACCTTGTGGTGGTTAATAATCAAGGGAAAGCTGTTATGGGTTTGTGTCTAGGCTTCTACACCTCTGAGCTTGAGGAATGAGGGAAGAAGGTAAAATACTCCCTGTATCTACTTTTCTTTCTTTTTTTTTTTTTTTTTCAGAGTCCAGCCAGCAATGCCCACTGCAAGAACAGGCAGAAATGTAGTCTGTTTTTCTGAAACTACTCAAACATCTGACAGAATTGGAAAGAAGTTTAAGGACAGGGAATGTGATATGCAACCTGGTTCAGAAAAGCGTCTGTAACTAAGCGTCGTGTTGAAATAGTAAACAGACATGACAGCCTTCCTACACCTCATGTTCCTGTTAAGCATTGTAGGTTTATTGCTTTGTCATGAGGAGAGCTGTCAGTGTGGTTTGGAGCAAAAGAGTGTTGCGGCAGGCATCACATAATTACTTGTGGGTTGATCAGCAGTAGTGAAGATCTGTGTTTCCTGCAGTAAACTGCTTATTCCACATTTGGTTGGGTGCCAAATGAATGTAGAATTTGTGCCTATGTAATTTTTTAAACCAGCATTGCTGAATAAAACTCTTCCCTTTTTACAGTCACCAAAAGCTGGAGGGTGTTACCTGACACATACGGGATACATCATGATGATTACGTCCTTTCACAAAGTAAATAATAACATCAGCGGATATCTACCTTACGTATTGTATTCCAATTATTTTGAAAGTTTTTATCTGTTACACAGAAAATTTCCTTCGGAAGAATGCAAAGTGAATCAGTTCCTTCTCTGAACATATGCACTTTCACTGTTTTGAATAAACTATCTGGTGACAGTATTCAGTTTGGTAGAATAAGATTGCATTCAAAGCTGAACAAATTAGACAGTGCATTGCAATGGGCTTAATGCAGAGTCTGAAGAAAAAAATTATGCAGTATTTTTTGTTCACATTGTAAGTTCGTTCACTCTATATTTGTTCTTGTAAATGCTTTTGCATAACAGCAATGTTGGTATGGGCCAAGATGGGTCATTGCACTTTAGTGATATGTTTTAGTGGAAGTTACAATTAGCGGCCTTGGAGGGAGAAGGCCTGGGCTTTTTCTTTTGATGCTGCTGTGAAGTCCTCAGGTTGAAAGGAAGTGGGGAATGGTCCAGACTTGGTTATAAACTATTTTAATTTTCCATTATATATAGATACTACCACTGGGCAAACTAGGACATCACGGCTGGAGTGTTCTGAACTCGGTGTTTCTTGTTCAGGTCATATTAAGGAAACAGAAATTTCACAAAGCGAATGTAATGCACTTAGTTTAGCCCAGAAAGCTTGTTTGTATTTTCCTTCTCTCCTGTGAATATAAGATAGTAACAATGCAACTTTATTGGAGTATTTGAGCATTGAAGTATCAGATAGATGGATTGCCGTAAGGGTTTACAGTCTTACAGGTTGCTCACAAAGGCACCAAACCAGTTTGGCCATTTGTGAAGAAATTTCCTGAGCCTGTCAGAGCTTTGTGCAAAAAATGATTGCCCATGAAAGACATGAAAGACATGAGTTATTTAATGGAGAAGAGTTACATGAAGGACCAGAATGGATTCTTCATGCTGGTACCAAAATGGCCATAAATTCATTCCTGTATTAGAAAACATAATATGCAATGGAATGGTTTACTTCTTGAAATTAGTCATGCTGACTTTACCACAAGTTAATATTTGTATTTGTTCTTCATTACAACCTTGAAAACTAATATAACCATTACCCTTCTGTCACTGAAATGCAACAGGAGCACAAGTGGTATTTATCGATATCAATTTATCAATGATTAGAAGAAACAAGCAGCATTTTACAGCTCATTGTAAACTCTTTTCAAAGTCTGACTAGAGACCAGTTCTGCTCAATGGAAGAGTAATTAATTTAGTAGTAGTTTAATGAGGACATGGGCATAAGCATTTGCATTTGGGAAAGCTGCTTTGGGTATTTAATTCCTCTGTAGAGAGACCTCATGTTGTAATTTCTTTCTCAAAAGACAATAAGCAGAATGGAAACTCAGTGAGATTAAGTTCTTTTTGGCCAGAAGCATCAAGTGGATTTGGGATTTGAACTTTTGTTTCCATGGAGACCAGATTTCAGTTATGGTATTTTTAAACTTAACTAATAGTAATTATGTAAAAGCTACATCAGCAAGTAGACCTAACAGTTTTTGTCTAACTGCTTTGGAAATGAAATTATATTGGTGATAGCCGTGGCATTTGCCAAAACAAATAGTTATGATACAGAGCTTATCAGGTGCAGGAGTCCTCCATGGCTTCGTGTTTCTTTATAGCTCAGCCTTTGCTTTCTCTCTTCAGCTCGACACTGGGGCTGAGCATCTTCATACAACATGTATGGTGGCATTTCTGTGGCAGGTTCTGCTTTATACTAGATCCATTTTGCTGGCTTGATCTGTGACTTTCTGAAGTAGCTTGTAGGGTCACAAAAGACTACGAAAGAGCACAATGTTGGGTTTTTTTCTGAAGTAAGGTGTCAGTCAGTGCCTGTACACAAAAAACCCTTCCAGAAGGCAATGCCCCAGCTTCGGACTCACCATCTCTGTCAGGTTACATAATAGTGGAAGGGCCACTGTGCATGTTTTTTCTCACATTTCCTGCATGTCACTGACAGTGAGCGGGAGACACCTTCGTGTTGTCAGTGCCTGAGATCCCTGCAAAAGGAAGTGAGGTAGGCGCAGAAGATACCAGGAGACAGACCATCCTCCCAGCTGCGAAGGAAGGGAGAGACATACAAGTTTCTTGTAACATGGGACACATTCCCCTTTGACCCCAAAGCTGACTCTGTGGTACAAGCAGCACTGATATTCAAGTATCTCTGAAAAGGATCTTTTGTACCGTCTCGCAGATGCTGCTTGCTCCCTTTACCCTGACTGAGGAAAATGAAGAGAAAACCACCCCAACCCGGAATATTGTAAGCCTGTGGTGCTGCAGATGACCACTTAAAGTTTGATAATAATGATTGTTTAGTATTGTTTAGTATTGATAAGTGAGTGTTGTGGCAGTGTCTTTCACTGTGGATTATTCCTAAAGACACTGAATAGGGTGAGGAAAATTCTTCTAAGTCATATATGGTGTGCAACAACCTACCAATGTGGTTTGCTCTTTCCCTGGGAAAATATTAGAGATCCAAGACTTTAAACAATTGAAAAAGATGATGATATGATTAGGAAAGTGTAAGAAAAACTGTTTTTCACAAGAGTGTGAAGGATTTATTCTTTGACTCAGTGGTTCCTGGGTTAGGAAAGCAGTTGGATAGCCAAAGAATTCAACAGTTACATGTCGTCTCATTTATACTTTCTAAATGTAAAAATTCTTCCAGAACTAAATTAAGGCATTTTAGGTAAGTTATTTAATTTTATCTCAAAACATTACAAGTGATGTTGACTTTTCATAGTTAGCTGTTTCTCTGTTCAATTCGCCTCACAGTCAGAAAATTATGCATTATTTCAAAATTGGATTTATCTAACTTCACTATCCAGCCATTGATTCTTATTACACCATAGACAGCAAGGTTAAAAATCTTCCCAGCATCAATTATTTTCCCCTTTTGTGAGCTCCTACACACAGCGATCAAGACACTTCTCAGTCCGTATTCTGAGAGATCTTCTTAGCCTCCCATCATAACACTTGTCTTCCTTTAACTCTTCTTCAAACTTACTAATATTTTCCCTATCTTTTTGGCAGTATGAACAGTAAAACAGGACAAAGACATGGACTAGCTTTGGAGCTTGGCCCCAAAAATGCTTTTGCAGTCCATTGTTATCCCTAGGTGTAAACAACAAGTTACTCTTCTGGACAGTGAAGTCATGGTATCTGCCAAGGAAAGGTGAAAGAGTGGTACAGCTGAATTTGTTAGTGAGCTTGCAGAAGGATGGTCTCCATCTGATTTATTCATGGTGTGTTGGCAACTTAATTTTTGCACCAAGAATTGAGCATCTGAACTTTGGATCAGGACTCTGCTTCTCTAAAGATTTTTTCTCATTGGTACAGGGTAAATCACTCTTTGGAGAAGCAAGAAAGTTTTCTCCTTTCTATATATACAGAAACTGAAAAAAACCCTTCATGAGTGTTACCTAAACTGTAGCCAACAGCACCTACTTTTGTGAATCTTCAGCCTTCTGGAAATGCAGTATCCTTACAAGTCAGATATTAGAGAAGATAAAACTCTTGGGGGCATGTTGTAGTGAATGGAGAGGATCTATATTGTGCGATATAACTTTCTGCCTCCTCCCAGGTGTTTAGTCAGTGCTAAGAGGTAGTGAGTGGTGGCACTTCCTGTCATCTTTTCACAGCAGCGGCTTTAGCCCAGGGCAGAACTGTTGCTGTTAGGAGGAGGGACAAATAGAGAGTGTCTACTTAAATTATGGCACGACCTTTGGTGGCTCACGTAATGGTAGAAACCCATTTGATTGAAGGGAGGATGGCAGCTTTCAGGCTGCACTGATGGTTGTCCATTCAGGGATTTTGGAAATTAAGAGGCTGTTGATATTGCAGCACTGAGTTGAGTAGATTGCTCCTGCAAGGTTTAGAGAGTGCAAAGGAACCTGTTTACAACTCTTGAAGCACTGTTGTTAGTGGACCTATTTCCAAATGTTTAAAAGTGGGGCTAGTATTTCACATGCCCAAAGCTTTCAAGTCTTCCCTAGCCAGCTAGGCCAGACATGCTGTTTTAAATAAGGGAAATGTTGAATGCCACAGCTATTAAAGGTTAATCAAATTGATATGTAAATAGTACCTTGGCATATCTTTGTATACTTAACATATTACAAAATATGTTAAGCACACAAAATAGGTAACGTATATAGAAAGAACACCTCTTGATATACTTGATTGGATACTTACTATTGATAAATGTGTTGCACCATGGTCACCATTGCATTTTTTCATATTGTGTCAACATAGCATCATCTAAATTGATGCTTTTATGCTAGGGTAAGGGAACAATAAAGCAGCATTGCTTACAACCTGAATATTAAGCAAGTTTGTGGAGATTTTGTAGCTGTAAATTCATAAGCATTTTAAAATGAGAATTCTAGATGTAAATTATTTTTAACTCCATTATTTGTGTGCTGAAAACAGCCACAGTAAAAAAACCCTATCGCCAGTGGCTTATTGTATGGCATTTTCTTTTCCCCTTGGCTATTAAAAATTAAGAATACAAATGGACTTATATACAGGCATATTTTATGTTACTTTATATGTAAACTCCTTAATGTGTAGGAGGAAAATCAAAAAGATTAAGGAGTATTAGAGGTCAGTATTATTTAACCCACTTAAAATTAGTTTGATCCTGTGGAGAAATGTTGATGACAAGCATCAAATCAACTTAGGCATTTCTTTTGATGTTGAAGCCTCCTTATGGGGTTTTAGGATAAAGGCAAATTCACTGGCTTCCTTCTTTAGTGTAATCCTGAGCTAGTCATACTTGAACTTGTGTGTTACAAGAAAATGTAATAATGAATTTAAAGCAAGAGCCTTACTCTGAAATTAGCGGGTATTGAAGTAAAGTACACTGAATGAATATTTCATTGTCGTCAGGCAAGTCACATTCCACTTAGACCAGAAATTCGTTCCTGAGAATTAGGTACGTAGGACAAGCTGTAAGAAAACTGGGATTTACTGAAATGCATAGAGCAGTCTGGCTTTATAGTCTTTATATGAAACAAGGTTCAAGATTTTTTTTCGACACAGTAACTGTTTTGCCCTTAAGGAATTGTAGATGATAGACTACGGGGAATTAAGACTACAGAGCTGTTGTTTGGTCGGGTTTTTTTCTCAATATTTTACTATCAATAGAAGTTCAAGTATTGAAATACTTATTGAGGCCTGAAAGTGCTGTTACTAGTTTAGTTTTTTCTAGTTCCCAAAACTGCCATAGGCTCTTTACTGCTTATTTACATTATGGTGGGTTTAGTAACAAAGTACACCTAGGTATGTCTCTTGTGTAAAATAAGCCTTAGGAAGATTCTCCGTTGCACATTTTGTCTTTAGCACTGCTTCTAGATAGCTTTTTCCTTTTCTTAAATCTGTCTCTCTAAACATTTCAATAAGATGATAAAAATGAGGTGTAGGGAAAGGAAGCAGTGATCATAAAAGGTAAAATTTCAACATATGTTTAGACCCAGCCTGGATGTTCTGCTACATACTTGTGTTAGCTTTAATATAAAAACCTAAGAGTAATAAGACATATTTTGCAATCACAGCTGTTTCAGCCAGCCCTAGCATAGGAGCTACGTGTAGCCAGATAGCAGACTTTTGGGAGAAGGAGCCTAAACATGAAAAGTATGGCTGAAAAAATATGTCTGTAGTGCAGCAGTACCCTCCTCTTCCATCCTTGTGTTGCTGCCCTCAAGTATGACGCTTTCCTGTTGCCTCAGTGTCCCATCACGTCCCTGCCTTTACATTCCTAAACTTTGGGCACTGTAATTGGAAGGTCACTGAAATGAGATGACTGTATTAAGATCACTTGGTAATACACATGATGCCAAGAGATAATGTAAATTAAAGTGTCTTTATCAATATGAGGCCTGTTATTTTGGTAAATAGTTGTATTAATTGTATTGAAGTGTTCTGTTTCAAAAAGAATGTGATATTAGATCAAGTTCTTAGTCTGTTGAAATGAAACAGACTGTTTGCAGTTATTTTGAGGTTTTCTTTACTTCCCTGTAAGCATGTTTATGAGCCAGGAGTACAGCCTGCCCAGTTTCTTATCCTCCTGCCCCGCTACACCTGGAGCTGCCAATATGTATATATGTACTATGTACAGTGCTGTATCTTTTAAAAAGAACATACATAAAGTTGTACTTTTTCCAACTTCAGTCCTTATAGTGCACTGTAAGGATGATGGGGGAGCGTCTTTTTAGTATTAAGAAAAAAAATCAGCACTAAAATAAAACATCTTCATTACTTAAACAAAAGTTGTAAAGTTAGGCCAAAGTGTCTTCTTGTATGACAATGTATCAAAATCAGACTTTCTCTCTCTCTCTCTTTCTTACTAAGTAGTCCTTCATGAATTCTCAATTTTGTAATTTACTGTAAGTATGAAGAGAGGAAATGAAAATTAGGAAATACTGGTAAAGCCAAATGAATAATTCTCCCTCTCTAATTTCCTTCAAATTTAAGGACACTGTAATTTATTCTTACCCAACACTTAGCAAAAAGCAGCTCCTATTTAATCTTTGTAATCCTGGCTTTGAAGCTGCTGCTGCTTTGTAATTTTCTGTACTAGTAGCAATCACAGCAGTGGTTTTGATTAAATGATTACCCATAGGCCTGCTCTTGAATGAAATGACAAATGTACTCTGCTAAGATGCAAGTAAATGCTGTGAACTTGGTAACTTTCTCCAGAGTAAGAGATATTCTCCAAATATCGTTATGTACTATTACTATGAATTACTTGTGACACAAAATATATTACTGTCTTTGATTAGGTTTCTTCAAATGGGGGGAGGGGAGAAAAAACCCAGCCTGACAAAGGTCAAACCCCTCTATGATGCTTGTTGTGAGTGTCTGTGTATAGATGGAAAATGAGTGCCTGTGTCAGCAAGAGCTACCTCAGAAAGAGTTTGAAGAGTCTGAAGATCTTTCTGCCGTTCTCTGTTGTGCTTTAAAGTGTTCATTTCCTCTTTGACAGGTTTTCCAGAACTGTGTGAATCATGTCAAATCTTCTTCTAATAAGAGGCTGTCAGCCTGTTGTCTGAGAGGAAATTCTACAAGATACCAGCATGGGGATATTTAACATGATGTTTGCTCTTAGATTTTCTCCATTTGTTTGCAAGCACTTTTGTGGGTTGAGATATTATGTTCAGTGGCACCTACAAAAATAGCAGCATAAGGTGAAACATTTGCAGTTCCAGGAAAATTAGTGTGAAAATTTAACAGACTCACTGACTTTATATCCTATGTAATTTTTTGCAACTTTGTTCAGAATTATTCTCTATTTTTCTTGATCTCCCAAAGCAAATTTTGTTCTTTTTTCTTTTCATTTTAAAAACCAAACTCATACTTGAGTATGGTAGTTGTTGTTTACGGGTTACTCTCTGTAGAAAGGAACAAAGGTGAATGGTTTCCCACAGCACTAGCTAATGCCCAGTGGTACTGACATAACTTCCTGGTATTGTGCTATATCGGAACTTCTCAGTTTCATTAAAATTTGCAATTAACCAGACAGCCCAGAGCTTGTATCTTGATTTGCAGAAATATTATTTGTCTAGAGAGAAAAGCAAAACCTAACTCCCCAAAAACCATTTAACAGCCTATCTTCCTTTCTCCAAAAGAAGCAATAGTGATTTTTCATCAATTGCATGGAAAATCTATTTCCTCATCTGGTAATAGCACATAAGGGCAGAACTGTGCATTCTGCACCCTTCCTTGTGGCTCTTGCTTGCTGGCTCCTTGTGGTTGTGTAAAAATTCACTGGCCTTTAGTAAGAGTGTAACTTCTGGAAATGGGAGAAAGCAAAAGAGCAGAGAGAGTCGGAGAGAAAGGAGATGGTAAAGGGAAAGGTCAAAGGAGGAAAAGATAACGAGAAGCTGAGAGATAACTTCCTCCCCTAAAAAAAAAAAAAAAAAAAAACCAACCAAAAAACCCCCAACAAAACAAAAAACCAACCAAAAACAAAAACAAAAAAAAAACCAAGCAAGAAAGAAATATCAATAAAAAGATGAGAGTAAAAAAGAGGATACTAAAAAACAGCTGATATTTCATCATTGCCAACAGTATTAACAAGAGGGTAATGTTTACATTATGGCAATAGTCAGAGGTCTCGGTTGTGCCATGCAATTTCCATAGAGATGCTACCCCATTGTTTCAGCAGACTGATATCCCACTTGCCCTTGTTGCCTCCTCAGACCTCCCAATTGTCCTTTCCTCTTTCCATCCCTTTCTTCTCTCATGAAACCGTCGGAGAGAATTTCTCATTTCACCCATGGCTTGCAGCAGCAAAGCTGTATTGTCTTTGAAAGGCTGGCAGGTATGTTTTTTGCAAAGAGGAGAACAAGTCATGAAAGAAAAAGAAAAGGATATGAGGCCATGTAACAAAGAAGAAGAAGATGCAGACTGAAAGGTTAAGAGGTTACTCCCCATGAACCTTACTACTGGACCCGCCGGCATAACTATCTGTGAGGTCACTCCTCCTCCTTATTGTATCAGTATGGTCTAGGTTAGTTTAAACACTTAAAATAATTGTGTTTTTAAAATCTGGGTCATTTTGACAGGGGCAGTCTAGAGAGAAATTTTTGTCCGTGGTTATTCAACAGATCTCAGGAAACAGCACCCTTCACATGTGGTTATGGTCAGTGACCTCTAACCAAGCTTAGCTGCAATGAAAACAACATTTTTTAGATAGCTTAGCTTTCAGCATTTTTAGTATTTTGCTGGAAAGTTGCAAGCCTAGTGTAGAATAATTGCAAAATGTACTCCTGCATACTTTTGAAAATTGCTGAAAACTAGCGCTTTAGACCAATGTGGTACATACAGCATAATGTCGTGTTACTTAAAATGCAGGTATCAATATTGAGCTCCTTGTTGATTTATCACTTTAGAAAGTGATAGTAAGATGACATTCTTTAGTGGGCCTATGTCAAGGTCACTTGTTCTTTTTGGATAGTCTGCTAAATGTTGGAAGGATGGGAGCTCATCTCATACTGTCTATAATCAAGGCTTTCTGATGTTTTTGAAGACTCAACTGACCTCAGTGGCCTGGGACACTGGGACACCTTATATCATAGTTGCTACTTTCTTGATAGTTACGTCTTTTCACAAAAACCTGTGCATTGCTCCTGTTTTCTTATCTACCGAGGAATACTCATCACTTTAATACATCTTGTAGTCTGTCCTTACTACGTAAACATATCATGGTGAGATGCCCCCTAAGAAGTTTCTTAGATGGTAACACTCTTACATGGGTATAATATTCATACACAGGAGAGAAAAAAACAAGAAATACACGAATCTTTCTCAACTTTTTATGCACATGGCACTTGAATCTGTGTGATTTAAGCCTCATGTATAGCTTTGTTATAGAAATATATATATTACTTGCAGAACTGTCTGTTTGCCTTGGTAGGTTGGTCCTAGTGTGGGAAAAACAGGACAAAAAAAGTGCTAGGGTGTACAATATGGCTGACTTAATTCTAAAATATGCTGTCCAGGCAGTGCATCCATAGCAGAACTTTTGAAACCTCATTTTAGTTAGGGGGGGTTAGAGATATTTTTTTTTTCTCAATCAGTTATTCTTCATCATCACTTCTGACTGAAGATGTTTGCAACCCATGTAATCTGTTTAAAACATTCATATTTTGAATACTGACTAATAACGTGACAATGCTGAATTGCTTTGGGTTGGGGTGATGGATTCAAATGTGCTTATACACAACCAGTAAAATTTCTTCTATATTATTTAATATGCCATTGTACTGCAAATATTTGTGCGAAGTGTAGGTTCTGTATTCTTTGTTTCTCAGCTTCTTGGAATTATTTTGCAAAGCCATAAATTTGCTCTATAAAAATAAAAGTAAGCATGCTGAGCTGTGGCAAGTCAATGTGGTGAGAGAAGGCAGGCAGCGGGATGAAGTTTGTTTTCCTTTTTAAATATACAAACAGTGATTTAAACCACTAGGAACGTCTCTAGGCAGCTACGTTTTTGGACTGATCTCTCTATCCCACAGTTGCCACTCCTTATCCGATAAGCCAAGTCATAAGACTGGCAAATGCTGTCTCTGATGCATGTATTTAAGGGTACACACATAACCGCAGCCTCGTGTAAATCACATCTGACAAAGATCATTGCATGGAAATAGCTCAGATAATTCAAGACCCGCATTGAAATGCCAAAAATACCAAAGCAGATTCTGCTTGGTCATTATCTCCCATGTGGTTTTCAGCATTCTTCTCATATTATGTTCAGATTCAGCAGCCACAGCTTTAGCTCCAGCCTGTTACAGGCCACATTACCTTGGCACCAGTGCTCATCCTAGCGGTTCTTGGTGGAAATTAGGGGTGTAGTTCTTATGGTTTTTTTGCGGTTGTGATTGAGAATATTCAGAAAGGAAATGTCAAGTTGCTGCTTCATCTTTGCCATCATCCCAATAGGTGGTAGATTGAGGAAAAGTTAAATATTAAAACAAAAAATTAAACATGGCTTTTCATTATATCCTAAAATAAAATACTCTTTTAGGGATTAAGAAATCTTGTTATTGGCAGATCTCATTTATGAAAGTCATTAATTTAAATCCTTTGTGAAATACAAAAGTAAAAGCATTTGAACAAATAGGTCTGTGCTTCTGGAATTGCAGGTTATGCAAGCTGCTATTAATACTTATAGAAAATCTGACATCTGTATTTTTATTTATATTCCTTGGTCAAGACATAGAATTACAGAAAAATCTATTGAATTGTCAGTTCCTGTTTGAATAACCTATGCCAATTTGTGATTTTTAGGCACACTAGCAGGGAGAAAAGAAACCAGTCCTCACTGGCAGCAAGTAGGCAACCTAGGAAGACCTGGTGGGGGACAAATCACCTTTGTTTTTTTTACGTTTGTCTCGAACTGAGTGATCTACTAAAGTAGTGAACTTTAATAATAAAACAAAAAATAACTCATGACACAACTATCCTCATACCACTGCCCGGAGTCTTGGTCTTTCATTTCATTTCAGTGAAAAGAAGCTTTGTTATGTATTAGATCAACCTACCCAATATCAAAATGTGATCTGCAAATGAAGGAAATTAGCTTGTAAGAACCAGATGCACTTTTTGACAAAAAAGCACCCCTTTATTCATGTTTTCCTTTGGGAGGCTAATTCCAAACATGAGGCATCAAATACCCTACCTTTGGGGTGTTTGGTTTTGTCTGACTGATTTAAAGGCAGTTGCAGAATTACATTGTTATAACTTTCCCTGTAGACAAGCAGGTTCTTTATGCCACTGTTTCAGTCCAAGGAGCCAAATAATACCTTTTTTATTGCAGTATTTTTAGACATTGGATACATCTGGAAAAATATTCGAGCAGATAATTAGATTGCATTAGCAATGTGTCTGTTGTGGTTTCCCTGATCCCAAAGAAGGCAGCCCTTTATGAAGCACTTGGCCACAGTCTCCGCAAAATCTGCTGTGTAAATTGGCCCACACTAAAGCATGTGGAAAACATTTTTTGGCTGAAACTTGAAACCATTCATGTGGCTTTGAGACAGGGAAGCTCAGCCTGCCAACATCAATAGAACTTTGTACTACAAACCAAAATGGTCATTTAGACATGTGTACTTTCATGCTCACAAATGCACTGAGGTCAAATATTTTTTAATCTTGGGAATTTTTCCTCTTTATACAGCCTCGTATTTCACGCAGGAAATGAGGCTGAGTACAACAAACACAAATCATTGAGACTGACAGGGCATATTGGGTTCAAAACCCAAGCTTTGACTCTAATTGCTCTCCAAAGGCCTCTGGCTCAAGGTAACTGTTGATTTAGTTCAGCTGTTTCAAATCAGCACTCTAAGGTCTTGCTAAGACAAACTGGTTAGGCCACATTACATTTGTACCATTGGATCCCTCGGGTACAAGTATAACACAGTTAGCATTTTAAAAGATTGCATTTGTCTGTACACTGCAGGCAGTAATTACGAGCAGGCAAATCTTTTGTGAAAGATGGTGTGACCTTCCTTTTGGTGAAGGAGTGATGATGGCTTCGTGTGGAGGAAAAAATAATGTTTCTATTCAAGGTTCAGAGAGGCACCTCACCTTGTTTCATACGCAAGCCAGCCTTGTCAGATAATTGTTGCCATTGTTTTTGTTTTGCTTTTATAATGCTTGCTTAGCTAGATAATGTGTATCTCTAAACCACAAAATTTCTATTACTCCCCTGTTGCAAAAATATTGCACCTTCTCAGGAAGGAGGGGTTACTAAAGAAAAGTGACCTTCTCCCTGCATGAATTAAGCAGTTGACACTCAGTCAATTCCATGTATTAGTTTTCTGTATTATTGACTGCTTCTGACATAAACTGGGTCTGAGTTTTCAGCAAGGGCAAGCCTAGAGGATTACCCAACAGAATATAAATCTGCTTGGTGTATTATATTCTCTTACTGTTCTTAGCAATGTAAGTGCTGAAGTGTGATTTATACCAATATATCCATTTGCCTGTCTACAGTCAGAATTTGCATAGTAAAGATCTAATCCCCTAGAAGGAAAGCACGGTGAACTTATGCCAGGTTTAATTCACGAAGTGCTATTTTACAGGTTAACTCTTCCTAGCCCAGAGGTCATTCCAGAGCATCACAAAGGGGCTTAAAAATCACAGATCAAATCAACTGGCCAGATCAAATTGCTTTTAACACGGTAGCGCACTGTGGAAACAGTAGGGCTCTCAGCTAAATAGGCAGCCCCCACTGCAAGTCCCAGTGGTGGACTTGTTGATCAAGGTCTGCAGTTCACAAGACCTGGCGAGCCCGCCACTTCAGCTCTGTCTGCAGCATGTCCTCTGTGCTCACCAGGTGTGCTGGGAAGGGGTGACATAGAGATGACTGGACTGGCTTTCTGCCATCTGGGTGACACAGATGGACAGGGGATCAGGGATAAGGTCTGGTTAATTCAGACGGTACCAAGTATCATGTACACGTTTGTGTGTAGGTGGCAGCAGTCACATTTATTATTATTAGAACTTATGCTTTGTGTTTCATACAATTTTTATTTCTAAGGAAAAACATTCCTAAGGTGCATTTTGTCCTTTTTTTCAAGCACATCACATATATATTCCCAAATCTAGTGTTTACTGGCAAGAACCCTGACTAATATCACCTTTATGGTCTATAGTTTCTCCTCCAAGAGCTGAGAGGTTCAGCAAGGTGATGGCAGGGATAGATGATCTCTCTGTGATTAACTATAATCCTGCACTCGAGCATGCTGATGGGGCAGAATGACATCTGAGGAAACGGGGGTGGTTTAATTTGTTGAAGGATGTGTAGCTCCCTTACTTTAATACAAATAATGTGATAATCATTGTGATGCAGACTGCTGCTTTCAGCTCCTTGATTGCCTTTTTCAAATAAGATGGTCAGTTCATTGACAATTCACCATCTTAGTTTACTGTGCCATGTCAAAGAGGCATAAGCAGTTCTCCAGCAGGAGAGGTACCTTTTCTGAATCTTGGGTTACGCTCAGCTGGTCATTCTCAGGCAGACAGGAGCTCGTTTTGCTTGTGCTCCAAACCAGCTAGAAACCATGTTAGTATAGGCCCAGGCTGGACCTAGTAAGCACTCTGGTGAAGTTGATATTTTAGGTTGGGTTCTGCGGTAGGGTGTCTTGCAGCTTTGAGCTCACTGGGATATAGGCAGAGCAAGTTCTTGTCTTCCTGTAAATTGCTGCATAGATATGTCCCTAATGGAGATGTATAGGCTGGGTGAGGAACTTGTACTGTCAATTGTTTTTTGCCTTGGTCCACTGGATAAGTAGAAAGTTTTCTTTCTTTTGCTGCATGAAGCGTGTTTCTTTTCTCTTTTTGTGTTAAATTTAATTCTATAAAATGTTCTTTACATCCACTTGCTATGCCTGCAGGAAGCTTATAATTCCATTTTCAAAAAAACCCCCAAAGTTTCCAGAATTGGGTTCAGCTCTTCCTTCTTTAATCAGTTTTTTTACATGAAGGCTAGAAATTAAATGTAACCGAATACAGATCTATATGACAAAGTAGTTATAATAGATGAAAATCCTTCATAACTACTCTGCGTGTGTGTGTAATGCCCATTATTAAGGCCTTCAAAGCATTCCCCAAATATTAAAGAAAAGTATCCCTTTTCCCCTGTGAGGTATTTGGGAGTGGTTGTCAATATGAGCTCACTAGTTTACAGCCAGATAGTAGTTATTTGAATTATTTTTGTCTTTTCCTGTTCTTAGAAATGTGGAGGTTGCCGTGTCTGCTGGAAAAAGTTGACTTTTAATAGTAGTAACTAGCAGTATTTTTGGCGCAGTTTAGCAAACAAAGCAACCCAAACCCAGAGATCACAGAGGGTCACTGCAGTTCTTCTGAGAGATTAGAGAATAAAGATAACACTAATGACATATACATTAAGAGGATTATGGTAATGAAATAGATTCTGGACTTAGGGAAGACCTTGCAGTAAGTATATGCACCGCTGTATGCAAAGCCATTTGACAACCTGCTAAAAATTCTTTTCATGCCTCTCCCTATATGTTGTCCTCCAGCTTATGAAAGAATAGATTTGCATTCCATTTATGGAATGGAATTACACTGATTCTGATTTGAAAAACAAAATATTTAATAAGTGAATATGTTACAATGCCATTAAATATTGAGCATTTTCCAGTCGCATTGAAGAATAGGTGCCTGGGTAATATTCTGCAAATGTTGACATATCTTCTTTTGCTCAGTGCTTGCCCTTGAAACTAGTCTGTTCATCCTTAGTTAAATGTATAAGATCCTCAGTAATAGCCTTATTCCTAGCATGGTCCATAAATCCACTAATTTCAAAACAAAAATACTGAACTGACAAACTCTTGGCCTTTCTATAAGAAAATCAGCACAGTTAAGAATACAGCAGGCTAATACAGCACTTTCATAAGTCAAATTTTATTTTTGTCCAAAAGAATTAAATAGCTGTAGTTTGTTTTCAGATACAGATGCTGAATATTGTGCTGCAGTCAGTGTAGAACAACAACCCAAATGTGTTTGTCATCAACGTAGGTTTCTGTGCTAGCCCAAGTAACTTGCCAATCTTGTTTTAAGTGTCCGGTATTTAGCGGTCAAGTCTGGTGTGATGAGCACTGTTTTATCCTCTGTAATTATGCCAGCAAAAGCATAAAAAAATATTTAAAGCCACTGAGCTTCCAAACACAGTCAAAGAGCTGGTGCTCAGCCAAAATGGCATTCCCAAACACCTCGGAAGTGATAGTTCAGGCCTGAGTTGTTCAGCGTGGGCCACTTGGTGGTAAATGTTGGATTTGCAGTTTGTTTTCATGGGTGCCTTTGAGAGAGGCAGTGACAGTAGCAACTATTGCTAGAAACAAAAGTGATTCACCATAATGCTCCTGCAAACAGCAATTTATAAAGCTAGAGGGGTTGCTCTTGAGCATTATGACTTCTAATGAAAGTTATTTTCTTTCTTGTTTTTATGCTCATAGAATCATAGAATCAATCATGGAATCATAGAATGTGTTGGGTTGGAAGGGACCTTTAAAGGCCATCTAGCCCAACCCCCTGCAGTAAGCAGGGACATCTTCAACTAGATCAGGTTGCTTAGAGCCTCATCCGGCCTGGCCTTGAATATCTCCAGGGATGGGGCCTCCACCACCTCTCTGGGCAACCTGTGCCAGTGTTTGGATTATTTTCTGCCTTTGCCACTCTCTGTCAGCAGTCTGTCTCCAGCTGCAGAGCATTATAGGTGAAATGATAAAACTCATGCACTCTTCTCTTTTGAATGGTTATTTATCCTTCCCTTTTAAGATACAGATTTTTGCTAGCTCCCTCTTTATCTTTCAGCGGTTTCTCCTTCACTGTGTTTGTTAAGTTTCTTTTAACAATGCTTATAGGCCTTCCTTGAGCATCTTTGCATAGAAAGGCTTTGTGTGAAGTACAGGTCTCTGATTTACCTGCTGAGGGTGAAATGATGAGAGACATAAAAAGGGAAGGAAAAGTCAGGAAGCTGGAGGAGGGGAAGGAAAGGAATATCCCTCCAACGGAAAAAGAAGACAATAGGCAAGCCCATACTGTGCTTGTCTACTAGCCCGGAGAAATCCTGTCTTTTCCATAGTCAAAGATTTTTGCATGACTATGGAGCTGATTGCCACCTTACTACGAGTTTTACTTTTTTTGAAAACTACTTTAATTCTGAGATTCCTGCTCAAACTGGGCCAATCTAATTTTCATACGTTGCCATGGGGAATAATGCTTTTTTTCTTTTCTCAGAAAGAAAATGAATGAATGAAATAATGGAAGAACGACTGAATTACTGGGCTGCTTTCTAATTATTTAAAGGACCTCACACATCCACGTCTTGTCCACACTGTGAGCCTCTTCTCTATGACAAGACACATCTACTGTATTAAACTGTATTAATAGAAAAGGCTGACCTACAGCTAACAATAAATCTCACTAAACTATGCATTTCAAATTGATAACTGTCTGCAGAATGTAACATTAAAGGCACTGAAGTAAAGGCTTTATGCATTCATACCTGTGCTTGGCTGCGTATATTCTCAGTAATGTGGGCTGTGGTTAGTGCTCTTTGGAAGAGGAGTCCTGAATTGTAAAGGCTGCTTTTTATCACAGGGGAGGTATTTAACTTGAACCTGGCTTCTGATGACTGTAAAAATCAGATCTCCAAGGGACATGACTGAAAGAGAAAATAATCTGATGCTTAAAAGAGTTTAAATGTCTACTGGCAATGAAAGCACTTGTTTCCCCCTCCCCCCCTATTTTTCCATTGTGTATTTTAGGGTTATCTGAGAACCACAGTTGTGATTCTTATGATCTTTTTAGTCATCACTTTGCTATATGTATGTTTTATGTTACAGTTTATAAAATGCTGAACATTTGCTGAGAGATCAAAGTACTTATGATAATGAGAAAAACGTACGTAACAACAGTTGTATAGCAAGGGTAAGGATTGCCTGAAGCAGAACAAATTTCTACAGATTGCCTGACAATGTAAGAATAATATAGCAGTACAATCATGAGAATAATATTACTTAATAAATCACTGCTCTTATATGTCTTACAGTGAAACTTGCGATTTTATAAACTACTACAACCATTTTCTGCTTGATTAGCTATTTCCAGAAAACCTACAATAAAATCCTCTTCCTTGAAACTCATTTGAAGGAAAGACCTTAATTTTATTTTAATATTGAAGATCAATAGAGTGGCAGTGGCAGACTTTTACTTTGTTTAGCAATAACGTGTAGTCTTAAGCTCATACTTCTGCCCAACGGGTGCAGGGAAGCTTGGCTGTGCCTTGGGAAGTGTGCACCGAGGGTTTGTGCCTTACTGTGCTGTTGAGCACAGACCTGTGGCACTCCAGTTTCATCACTGTAGTGGGTAAGGAATGAATTTCATAAGAAACATTCTGACCCCTTGAGTCTCCTGAAGTCTCCCAGGATCTGCACCCACACCCTCACCACTGATCCCCCGGGCCTATGGAGGAAAGATAAGAATAATTCTTCTCTAAAACTTCCTTCCCAGTTCTTTCCTTGTCCCACTCCCTTTTGCTCCACACCTCCCCATGGCATGCAGAAAATGAAATAAAGCCTGTTTGCTTTGGCTGTTTGAGGGGAAAAGAAAGTAAGGCTAAAATTGCCAAATCCTGTAGGCTTTACTTAGGTGTTGTTCACTTCAGATTTGATTGTGTTTTGTCTGGGTGAGAACTACAAAATTTGCCCCAGAGTTAGTACGGATTTGTTGGCATAACATGTGTTAGCATTTACAGAATCTGAAATCCAGGTTCATGCTTCATACACCATTGCACAATAGATGGCAGGTTAAGCTTGTGTCACAATCAGAAATCGTTACCCTTTGAAAGAACTAACACGTGGAAATTTCATAGCCTAGAAAAACAGAACAGCCTTCCTTCCTAGCTTTATGACTTCAATGTTTTAACAAGGCTAAGAAGGGAAGTGCGGGTTCCTTGTGCCTGAAATGTATTTGCTCGTTGCAATCTGGCTTGCCTCCTCATTCTAGATTACTTTGAGTAAATTTTCCTGTGACAGATGTTTATTGGACTCTGAATTAGGAGTGTAAAGGTTCAGTCATTTAAAAGGAGGCCCTGGATACCTGTTTGCATATAGCTGTTATTCATAGCTATTCCTGTGCTAGAAAGATGGTCGAGCAGATAAGCTAACAGAGTCCTTAATACCTTGTAGTTTGATCATATACTGTTGGCTTGGAAGAAGTGTACAGTTCCAGAGCCCTATAGTGTTTTAGTGTTATCTGGCACACGATTTTCTTCTCCTTCCCTCCCCCGCTTTTTTGTTTTAACTTTGGATATTTGTTTAATTTCTGAAGTGTTTTATAGAAGGCTGACTATAAGGGCTTGTGAGCCATGAACTCTGGGGTGGGATTTTTAAAAATTAGCTTTTCCACTGGCTTGAGCAGCAGCCACAGAGTTAAACCCATGCCAAGTGGTTACATTCTTAACACTAGCTCTGGCAGCAGATTTTTCTACAGGCTTCATCAGATTTCTTAACTTTCCTATTTACACACCTCTGTTTATAAATTAGGGATTAATTATATTTATGCAGTTCACTGGAATAGGGTGGTTTTGTAGAACACTTTATGGACTAAAATGAACAAGGATTGTTATTACAGTTTAGATTATCATTGCAAATTAAAATTCAACAATGACATGTCACAGGTGACACATTCTTAGAAATGTAGCAAAGCTTGCTGTAATGAATCAGCAGCATATTATCATTGTCCCCTTTTGCTGTAATATGTTCATTTGTTTACCGTAGGGTTTCACGAGCACTTTACAAAATTGTCTTAGCTGTTGTCCGTAATTTTATTGTTCCTTTGCCTTATCATGTCAGGTAACGAGTGAGGCTCTTGGCTGAAATTCTGCCATGAGAAAGAGTGTTCAGTACCTAATAAAGTATATGTCTTTCTACAGATGTAGTCTGAATATATTTGACCCAAAGAATATGCTTGTATTTGTGCCCATGGAGTAGAAAAGCCATTTCCCGAAGTTCTGTAGTCCAGAGGCAGAGCAGCTCACATGATAACTGTATAATAATGCATTTTAAGTAATCTGAGCACACTAAGCTACTGTTTTCCTGCTTGCTGCATACTATGCTGTTAAAAAGATTGCCCTCTTATGCTTAATTGTTTCCTGGACAAATCCTATCTACAAGTTGGGCCAATGACAGCTTTTGCTTGTGTTATATGGATTTGTAATGCCTATTGTCTTGTCCTCCCTTCTGTGAACAGGGGTTCGCTCGGCTGAACTGTGCTAAAGAGTTCCCTGCTACACAGACTTTAAAAAGAGATTGTTTGAAGTGGCCTTTTGGCCCATTTATGTAATAACAAGGGAGACATGTCCTAACCTATCAATCTCACTTTAAAAGAGCTGTTCAAAGCAATGTGCATTGTGCACACAGAAACCAATGGACAAGAATGTTTATTATCACAATAACTTGGAGCCCAATAAGAAATTCCTGAGGAGTTCCACTGGGAGCTGAAATTAAGGTCTTTGTTTAAAATGGCTCATAGCACCCTTATACCTGGCAGTCCATGTATCATCTAATTTTTTCAATTGCAGAACATTTTTTGTTTGAGAGTTGGGGTTTTTTTCCCTCTCTTTTCTTCCTTGGTAATTTATTTGGTTAATAGCCTGTTTGAATCAGGCTAGATATTCATAACTCGGTATATTATGTGCTGTTGCTTTCTCAAATGCATATTAAAGCAATTTAGTTGTTAAAAAATCTTTTTGTTTTATTTTCACTTTTTTTACCACACAAGAGTCTGTTTATCAACATTGGGTCAAGGTAAACACGCAGTAAAGAAAACTAACAAATATCACAGTACAAATTTTAAAAGCATTTCAGGTCTCCAACACCGCTGGAATTATACAAACCACATTTTGCGGGTAGATTGGATTAATCTTCTAAAGGTTTTCTCTTGGTTTATTTCTGGTGTGCTCCTGGAAACTGGCTAATCTGCTTCATCTTGTTTGGGAGTCAAGTTGGTGGTCTCAGGAGAGCAAAGAGCTGCTGATATGGACCAGGAACTACGGTCTATTTCTATACCATAAACTGTGTCAATATAGCTATGTTGATCAGGGGTGCAACTAGGTGCTATTTATAACTAGAGCTGCTGTACAAACAAAAGCCCAGAAAATAAAATTATATTAGCAGTATCAGTGACCAGTGCTGTTTTCTGGGGCCACCAACAAAGTGTGCAGTGTTGCTCATGTTAGTTTCATCCACCTGAGAACTTGCTCATATCACTGTAGCTAAGCAGCCAAACAAAGATTGTTCCTATTAACGCTCAAGTTTTCAGAGACTGTTTCTTTAGTGTAAGGCTGTGGTTAAGGAATATAGTGTGACTGATGGAGAATTGCGTCTGTTGTACATCTATATAACTGTATTGTAACTGAACAAACAAGTTTTCAGAAAAGCAGACCAGAAAACCTACGGGATTTTGGGAAAAACTAAGATTTGAAGACAAAGCAATGGCAGCTAATCTTTACCTTAAAAATGCCTCTTGTTCACCTAGTGGAACTGGTGGAGTCCACTCCTTACATTACAGTTGATGATGTCTCTATCATTTCAAAGAAAACACTCAGAGATTATTTTTCTCTGGTTTTGTTTCTGCAATATAGGGAGGTATCATTATTACCTGACTGTAACGATATACCTGAACTGGTGCTAGTGGCATAGTTAAAATAGCCAAGGGAAAAGGACTGTGTGATGTCTTAATTAAAAATGAAAAGGCCTGCTATGGTTTTTGGTTTAGATTTATACCATAAATGTACCAACTCCATTCTACTTAGTGGGGGCTGAACTATTAAAAACAATACAGATTTCAGGATATCCCCAAGAAATGACTGAACAGAATTCGGTGAGTGTATAATAGATGTTCATGCTGTAAAATAGGGACACAGTGCAACTAGAGTAGAAATCACGCAGTACAACAGACATAAAACAATGTTCTTTCTCTGCTTTCTCCCCCGTGTCCCTTACCGTTGGTATTTTACCTCTTAGTTAAAATACATTTTTGGCATGAGATTAGTCGGCAAAACTGGCTGTGAGAAACATCCAATTTTGTAACACGCTTGAGTAGACCTAAACAGCAGGTGCTGCCATGCTCCCAAGGCCTCTATCGACAAGCCATGCTCCACTGTGTGTCTGAGATTGGAGGGGCTGTTTGGAGCTTTTATTTCTGAGTACTGTAAGGTCCTGTGAGAGCGTGGATGGAATTTTAAGCTGTCACTGGGTAAATCTTAAAATTTAGCTTTATTATACAGGGTTTCTGCTGGTATGGATTATGAATGTGTGGGTGTAAGAGACAGCTCCCTTAAAATACTCAGGAGAGGGGAAGTCACTACTGCATGAGCCACATTCTAGTGGGTTCATCACGTGGATGAGTGGATGACCCTGCACACTCACTACCAAAGGAGCACTGAATTTGGGACAGCTCTGATCTGGTGTGAGATGAGCTGCTCAGGGCTGAGGTATATGATGAGACCAGAGGCACAGAGAGATAAGAAGAAGGTTGCATAGTCACTCAGAACCAAGACTAGGATCCAGTACTCTGGACACGTATTCTTAGTGACCTCCTGCCAGCCTGTCCTCCGTTATTTAAAAAATGCATGGAATTAAATAAATTAATATTGTTACTGTATTAGTTATTATTGAATTTTACAAAACATTCACTATATTTGTAACGTCCCTACATTTTCAGCTTTTCGTTGACCTGCAGAAGACCTGTAGCACGCAAATCCATTTTAGGTTTGTCAGCAGGAAGCCAGATACTTGGTTAGGACTTTGTGCTTGAATCATGCAAAAGACTGAGGAAGTGAATTCAAGACCATAATGGCTGGAGTAGTAAATGCCTTTTGGTTCTCACATCTGAAACCTTTCACGTCACTTATAACCATCTCCCAGGCTGCCTGCTGCCTGCAGCCTGGACAAGACACCCCCTGCCGTTTAAGTTTGACATATAATTTCCAGAGTTTTTCTATGCCAAGCACAGTTAAACAACACTGATACCATTGAAGTAAATGTGCCCTTGCAGTCAAATACCACATAGACAGAAACTTAGGCCTATTTTGAAGCTGATTAACTGAAAGTGAGCGAGGGTTCTGCAGGTATCCTGCCATAAAGTAAGTGCTTGAGCTGATTTATTAAGTTTCATGGGGAATTTTCTGTTATTTTTCTGCCGATTCTGATTTTGTAAGGATTTTTCCTTACCAAAGGGAAAGATTGGCAGTACTGAGAGTGTTTTCACTCTGTGGGCATGTCCTTTTAATTTTTTTTTTTTCAATTTCAGCAAAAACTTTGCCACTGACATCAGTGGAAATGATAGTTAAACTTGCCTGAACATGGGTTTTATTTTTAATTTAATATGATTTTTGGCAAGGTAGTGTTTCATTTGTTCCAGAGGAACCCACTGTAATATCTTGGCAGGACAGAAGATCTAAAGACAGAAATAACTGGGACAAAGGAAAAAAGGCATTAATTTTGCCAGGTGAGGATACCTGATTTACTTAAAAGGATGCTTTTCTATGCTAGGAGGCTTGCAAAATGCAATAAGTTGAAAGGAAATTAACTAATTTCATAATTAAGAACTGGCTTCTAGCTTCATAGCAAACACATTTGTAAAGCTTTGTTTTAAATAGCATATGTATTGAAAGAGACATTCCAAGTAAGATTCCAGGAAAAAAACATGTTTGTAGCAGCAAAAAGAAAAGAAGTTAGAATACTTAGCATACACTGAAATTACTGCTGTTCATATCTAATTAGAAGAGAAAAATATTTCACCCAATGTAAGTCACTAGAAATTTATTCTGACAGATTTGCATGTTAATTTTATTCTTCTTTCTGAATCTGTTTAACCCCCTTTTTTACTTCCTTGTTTCTCCAAAAGCACCATTTTGACATTTGCAGTGTTGAGAAAAAGCTATCTTGAAATAGAGCTTATCAGTTTGTCTTTTGCTGCCTTATGTGCAAATACTAATGTCATTATAATAGTCATCCTATATTAAAGCAATATTAATGATCATATCTTAGAATGAGGTAAGGTTGTTTTCAAAGAAGCTAACCCTTAGTACTTGATTATTTATCAGAATAAGCTTTTATAAACTTTCTATTTTATAGGATAAAGATTTATTACTACTATTATTATTAATTTGAAAAAATCAGGCACATTTTAATCTCTTTTTTCTTAATTTGGTGTGGATGGAAAATAGATTAATTGACATCAATAGAGTAATTGTGATGTAAATGAGATGCTAATTTGGAGCTTTAAAAATATACTTTGTCTTTTAATTAGATCTGTTTTCCCAACTATAATATTTACAGTTTAAAATCATGAAAAACTGTAAGTAGAATGAAGGCTATGTCTTGCTCTTGTGGTAGCAGGCTAGCTTTTTATTCAGGAATGCAGCTGCTAAATTGTCATAAGCTGTAATGAAAAAAAAAAACAAACCTGGAGCATACATGTCATGTTTCACTTAAATTTATGAACTGTCTTGGCAATAGGCTCACAACAAATCCCTGTATGTTGCAATTTCCTCCAGAGAGCCTCTCCTACAACCACCAAAAAGCCCTTTAGGGTTGGGTGGACAGGAATACCATGCTAATGCTTTAATTCTGTTATGCAGTAAATCACCGTTAGACCAGACACAGAGTCTAGCAGGTTGTCACCACCCAGCAGCTGAACCAGCAAAGATGGGAATGATATAGGTCAGAGGTTTCCCCACCTGAAAGGTCATAAAGTGTATTGGAGGCGGGAACTTTACACCCTAGTTCATGTGGACACGGAGTAAAAACCAGGTCTGTGGTCTTGTTGCTGATACCAAGTGAAACCATGTTTGTACTGAAAGGTATCCCAGCACACCCAGTACAATTAAACCTGCTAGAAATGTCATGGTTTATTACCCCACCTGTTGGATTCAACTACTGCCTTTACGGTGATGACATTTGCAGTTTAAGCCTGGCAGGCTGCAAAGGGATTAGAAAGCACACACACGCGCGTGCACACACTCACACACCCCCACACACGTATCCCCCGCTTCTGCACTGCCTTTAATACATTTTCCAGCCTGCACAGCAAGCCAACAAAAGTGGTCTGGCAAAGTAGGACTTGACCTACAGATCTGACGGCACTCCAGGGACCAGTGATTGGGTTTTGCCACTGCTGACTGATCTCATATAATTAGAGTAGATCTCAATATAGAGAGGTAAGAAAATATGCTGTTGTGGTGTTCTTCACATAAATACAGAAGTGGTAAAGAGGGAAAATGAGACCCTTAAATTTTCTCTACTGGAAATATTCTGGTCTTTTTAAATACATTTTCTCTAACTAGAACTTGATTATTAGGACCATTTCCTCATAAATCTATACAAATCTTGCCATATACTCTCCATAGACTTGCTTTCATGTGCTAGTAAGGAGAATCAGTGCTTTACGTGCCCAATTGCAAGTGATGTCCTTTCAAAAAAGGAGTGAAAAAACCCAAGTACTAATAAAGCAGTGGGAGAAGCCCCCAGTTTCAAACAGGCCTGCATGTTGAAATTCAGGAAGGAGATGGTTCTTAAATTGCCTTTTCACTTTGGCCTTGCTGGTGCAACTCACCATGGGGTAATCTCTTACCGTAGGTAAGAACAGATGTTGAGATGATATGAAATACCTTCCACCAAGAAGTTATCTGTGTGTTACTGAGGAACAGCAAAACCCTACTAATTTTATTTTCTTCCCATAGACCCTCCTAGGGGGTTAGATTTTGTAGTTTTTCATGATTTATTTCCTTTCTGTTGTTCCTGGCAAAGTGGTATTTCTGGGACAAAGAACTTGCTTGGAAAACTGTTCTGGAGAATCCCTTATGTAAAGAGGCCTTAAACTCCCACAAGATGTTTGCTTCTCCATACTTACAGTCTGAAAGAGGGGAGTATAATGTAAGAAAAACGAGAGAGATCTTTTCATATTTTTAAGATATGCTTTTTGAGCAGTAGCTCTTCCCTTCTCTAAGCATGGGTCATACACCTGCATAGATACTGCTGCAGAAATACACGTGGACAACAGAAATACTGGAGAAATTATGCAACCTTTCCACTTCCATATTGTATTTCACAAACTTCTCCAGTGTCTTGGGTAATTCTTTGATAGCTCTATTGGGAAAAATGATAACCATACACTGACTCCTGTATTCTCTCCACATACGTCTGCAGTTATGTTGTATCACCGGTATTAAGTGTAAGCAGGGAAATTTCCCAACTGAATTTGTGAGAGGATATGTTGGAGTTGGGAACAAAAGTAAAGAAAATGAAAAACCCGATCCTATTTCAACATGGTTATAAATCTGATCAAAATTTCAGATAAATTGTAACCTTTTCTGTCATGAAGGAACTTACTGTATGGATCATAATGTGCCCAGGATCAGCTTTCATCTTACTTTGTTTTGGTTTTTTTCGGTCCAATTTGCTGATGAAGAGGAGATTGAGGCTGATGGCTGGAGTAATAAAATGGAAGATTAGGATCACTGTCCTCTCTCTTACATCGTTGTCTCTCTTGCAGAAATTCTCAGATTGTTCCATTGCTGGCAGATCTCAAATGTATTGCAGAACAACAAATGAATATGTACACAAGAGTGATAGCTAATGGGAGTGACCTGTACAGCTCCAATTATGACTGATAGCATTCTACTGCCTTTATGCTTATTTTAAAGTCCCCTTGACACAGATTGATTAAAGGCAAGGGCCCATATGAACTTATGAAAAATTTATGGATTTTTGAAAGAGCTTTAACATGTACCATTTAAGAACTAATCATTTCTTGGCTGTCACTATTGTCTTTCCCCTTCTCTCTATCACAAAATCTCTCTTACATTGGGAATATATGCTTAATAATCAAAAACTGATGCTGTGGATTAAAGAATGAAGATGTCACTGGATAAAATAAAACAACAACAACAGAAAAGAAATTAGGTTTGTATGATTTTAACTATTCTTTAATCTGCTTCTGGGCAACAAAAGTGATTTGTGTCAGCCGTTATTGCATTAAACTTTAATTTTCTTCCACAAGAACAGGATTATATAAAGGAGTATTGGATTGCACTCAACATGGATTAGCTGAGCGGTGTCTTTGCTGCCAAGGACCAAATGGATTTCCTTCCTTTTGTGATTTATATTTTTATTGCTGTTTTTTTCCCCTCCTTCTAATTCCCATTACCCGTCTGTTTGCCAGAACTGAGATACCCTCAAGAGCAGCAGAAAGGCAGTCAGAATTATTGGCTTATTGCATATATTTATGTTCCAAGAATCCTCACTAACCAGCGTCAAACGACTAAGCTAGCCTTTAGCCATAGAAGCTTATTGCTAGTTTAAAACTAAAAAATGAAAAGCTTATTCATTGTAAAAGGGGCATAGTCTTTTCTTCTTGAGTTACATACACATAGGCATAATCAGCCTAATTTTTTCCTCAAAAGTTGATAAAAATTTCCAGAGTTTTGCTTAGTGGTAGATCAGTAAAGGTTTGTCAGTCATATAAAATGATGAATGGTCAAAACAGAGATTCTGGCAGTGTGAATGGAAGAGGAAAAAGATTCAGTCGGTACAGAGGCAGGGAACATCCAGAATTTGCAGGGATAAAAAGGCAGAAAATAAAATATAAAGCCTCTACTAGCAGACTGAATGTCATAAATTGCAGTTTGTATTTTGCAGCCCATTTTAGAAATGACTAATGAATTTTCCGGTCTTGACATTTTAACCAGTAAGGAGGTGCTTGGTGGTAGATGAGACAGAGGTATTTAAGGAAAAATATTTAAGCTATTAAGTTACAGAGGGTGGTTTGGGTTTGTAGGCAGTGAAGTACAGCAGCCCGAATGCCTATCAGTAGTCTCTCTTGGGCAGATTCAGCAACACCAAAGGACTTTCAAATACAATAAAAAATTAGAAAAGTGTAACAAAGCATAAAAAAGCTATTGTTAAAAAGTATAAATGAAAAGTCTGATTCTCCACCACTGGCATGAAGTAGGAGCAGAAGCAGGCCCTGCTGTCATTACATCACCAAAGTAATTCTGATTAATAATAAGTTCCAGGCACTTTCTCCATGGATCTGTCATAAAAATATTTTGTGGGTGACAAACAGTTCAGAAGCTTGAAACTGAGATGTGTAACTGCTGAAACCTGAGCTACCCTTGATCCTCTGCTTAAATACTTTTCTTGATATTGCACATCCGTTGCACAGTCCAGAACTCAATCTACAGTCAAACCTGGTCCAGCCAGTTTTGTGTTGCAAGGTAAACCTGACCTTTCCATAAATTAACATGTAAAAGAAGGACATTAAAAATTTCACTTGATTCCTTACTTGGCAATGCTGTCCACTGAATCTGAGCAGAAGATGCTTCCGCATGATTTCATGAAAGAGCTGAAGGCTTTCCTTATGCTTCAGATTACACAGAAGGAATCTTGGTTCATGACATTTAATTTGTTGGTACACAAAAAAAAGAGTGCCCTATTGTTATATTATCAAAATTTCATGATAGTTGCTGTGTTATTTTCTGAAGTTGTTGAATTAGACTGGTGACTATTATCTCACTGTTGCCTTTTTTTGGTAACTGTTATATTTCTCAGAAGTAGCTTTCAGCTCATTGGTAAATAGAATGTTTAAGTCATTGTGCATTTTCCAAACAGGCATTTAGTGCCTTCAGACTACTGACAGAGACACTAGTCTGTCAAACACTAAATCAGAGAGGATATTCCCTGCTGCTTCTATCACATCAGAAAGATATACAGAGAGACTCCCTATGGTGGCTTTAAGTCTTAGTGTTTGCCTGCCGTTTCTCACTTATATGAAGAAATTATTTGCGAAAGAATAAATATCGCGCTATTCAATAATGTAATTAAAGTCTATTCCTTTTTACTGGAAAAAAAGAACCCAAAAGATTCCCCCTGAAACAAACCCACACTCTCACCCACCATGCCCCAAACAGGGAGAAAGATAAGCTTGTTTTAGCACATTTGTCAAAGTCTACAGCAGTTGCTCTGCTTCCAGAGATCTCTCTGTGAAACGGAGCACAAAACAGGACAGTTATCTGCTACTAGATCACTGCATGCATCTCAGGTAGAAAAACTGGTGCTCTTAAAACTCAGGAAGAGGCCATCCAACAGAAGTTGTACTTGCACTTCTTCCGCTTACTTGACTAAATTAAGGTAAAATTCATTTAAATAGGGACTAAAGGGAGCTTCTAGAATATTAATCTCCTGCTATTGTGAGCAGTCACTTCATGTAATGTCTTTTATATGCTCATCATATTACTTCTGGAATGTAGTTATATTTTCCTTATGACTTTTTTGTCCCCACTACTCTTCTTAGGATGTATTTTTCGTGATGCCATGAGAGCTTTTGAATTTCTCTGCAGTCTTTGCAGCTTCCCTGGATGCAGCTTTTATATTATTCATAGACAGAAATGTAGATGTGATAGTAGAAAATGGTGCTTTAGGAAGGGATGTTTATGACCTTCTTTGCATCTTGATTCTGAAACTGGTGCTGTTCTGTCTAAAAGACAAGGTCACCTCAGGACACTGGGATGCACAGGTACCAAAACCATCAAGGTGGGCTTGCTGTGTAGATACAGAACATAAGTTGCTTGTGCAAAAACCTCAGGTTAGGTGGACGTGCTAATAAGACTCCATGCGGCTTGCATCATGAACCTGGGCTGTACATCAACTGTGCAGAAAAATTGCACTTGCTGTGAAGTGAAGCCACAAAGTATCATCTTTGTTTGTGCATGAAGTATACCGTTTTGACTTGGATTTTATGTGGAAAACTACTGGTGTCAAATGTACCCTCCACTAGTAGTGAGAGGAGCACAGATCTTCACACAATGAATCTAAAACCATCAGCTTTGAAAAATACTGTTGAGCTGTTGGTTTCTTTCAGCTTTGGCTGTTTTTTTTGTTTGGTGTTTGGTTTTTTTTGGTTTGGTTTTTTTTTTTTTTTTTCTGCTTGTCTGTAGATGTGGGAATCTACGAGTAAAGTTTTTCTCAAGATTTCCAACTTAAAATGTACTTGCACTTGGTAACATCTCAATTCCATGAGCAGTATATTGGTTACACTCCTACTATATGCATACAATAAAGTAAAATCTACAGCAAAATGAGGAGGCACATGACGAGGTTATCATGAGCTTATTTTCTATAAGAATATACAACTAATGTGATACGCTGTGGTGGCTGGTACTGTGGGTTTTTTTCTGCTTGGCTGTAGATGTGGAAATCTAAGAGTAAAGTTTTGTGAAGATTTCCAACTTAATTGTTTTGGGCAGAACTTTTCATTCTAATAAGAATTAGCCTGTTGTTGGCTGTCATCGTATTTCAGTAGTAGTTTATGTGGGAAGCTGTAATGCAAGCTGAACAAAAGAGTTAATGGACTATTTTGCATTTGAGGAAGATTTAACTTTGCTTCAACCTGACTGAAGTATGGGGGAAAGCCTCTATTTGTTTCATCCTAATTCATCTGCCTAACTCAAATCAAATATGTCAGTGGCTGAGTAAATCACAGGCACATCTAGCTATATATAAACCTATTACAAACATGCCGCTGTTTTTCATTCCATCGAAGTGCTCTCCAAGTATGACTCCTGAAGATTTAGGCTATGATTATGCTGCTGTTTTTGACAGTGCCTGTCAATCAGAGCAAGTCACTGTTGAAAATGTTTGTATATCAGTTAGGTTTGCATTGCTTTAGGTCTTCAAACTCATTAAATACTTAATTTCTGGGACCCTTCTTCAGACCTGGATATGAACTGTGATTAGCTTGCTTTCAGCAGTGGAAAACCTTTATCAGTGACAGCTTAAGAAGATCTGAAGGTGTTATAACAGGTCTGCTTTTAAAAAAGTAAATACATCTAGTATTTAGTCCAGAGTAACACGAAGCAAAATGTGAATGATGGATTCTTGGTACACCTTGGTACCAGGCACTCGGTAATGGCTCAATTCCATGAGCAGTATATTGGTTACACTCCTACTATATGCATGCAATAAAGTAAAATCTACAGCAAAATGAGGAGGCACATGGTGAGGTTATCATGAGCTTATTTTCTATAAGAATATACAACTAATGTGATACGCATGGTGTCTGGTACTGTGTTTTTCAGAGGCTGAAGAAACTGGAATTTTATTTTATTTTTCTAATCCATTTTATCATACTCAGGGAAGGGTATGGAAGCTTTGGAGGTGATTCAACACAGAGTCACAAGAGAGATTCAAGGAAGAGAAAAAATACTCCACAGTAATTAATAAAAAAAAAAAAAAGAGTTCTATGTTTTAATTCATCAGAGTGACAACTGAGAGGTAACTTAATATTAGTTTCTAATTGCTTACATGAGGAGCGGTATAAGGTAGTGCAACTTCCCTCCCTTCTTTCAGAAAGTGGCCATAATGAGTATAATAAACTGAAGAAAAAACTAAATAGAACCACACCAGATCAGAGGTGTGAATTTTCCATAAATGAAATGATCTTTGGAATAGAAAACCAGCGTTCTTCAAGTGTATTCTTTCTGGTCTGAAATTAAGACAACATAGCTTTCAGAAAGAAATATTACAATTCAATCACAAATTATTTGGCTTGAAGAAGGTATTACTGGTTATAAAATGGTCTCACATGGCTTAAAAAATATTTTTAAATATATATGCATGTCAATTAAGCTTACTTGAGTAAATTCAACTATTTATTCTTTTGAAATTTCTAGTATCTTTATTTGTTAACTGGAGTGCTTTTGCCCTGCTCTGTCCTATCACATCCAGAAATTTGATTTCATCAACCCGAGTTGTGTCACCAAATTTGTTGGTATACAGCTGAAGCAAAAATAAATTGCAAACTATAAAAAAATGCTTTTTCTGTGATGACATTTCCATTTATTTTTTTTTAAATTTTGTCTCCCTGGAGGACCTGCATCCTGGTGTAAATGTTTTAGCTGTTCTTTAACTACACTAACTTTAGCACTGAGAGCTGACCTAAGCAGGTCAGCAAAATGAGCAGGGGAGTATAAACTCATTTTTTTCCAGCTCATTTTTCAGGGCTTTTGATTTCTCTCTGTACAGGTTTTTCTCACATTGAAGAATTTGTCTCCACATTTTTTCTTGAACCAGAACTCTATTATTTTCTGTAAAAGATGCACGGTTGATTGTAGAACAAACACTGTCCAGGAGAGCAGCCTACTGAATTTGTAGTTTCCATAGGATTGTATTTTTGGGTTTTCAAAACTATGCACTGTGTATAAATCAAGGCTTGCAATTATTTAAATCAGTTCTCTATCTGACCTGTGTGCCATTTTCACTTCATATAAAAATACAATCAAGATTTTACTGCCCACTTTTTATGACAAGTATGAAAATATTAGATGCCATTGTGACAGCAGCCAGGTAATTCCCTACCACAAATCAAGATTTAACTTTCATTTGCTCTCATAGTTTTTCCAGTCTCCAGTATTTCTCGTTATGAAATAGTAATAGAGTTTTTGGTATATTTCTGTGATTTTATGGTGTAGTAGTATATAGAGGCACAAGCTACCAAGAATGAAGCTTTTCTGGTTATCCTTTAAAATGGGATGAAACTGAACTGAAAAGTTTGATTGCATTTCAAATGCTAGGCACAGAGGTTCATTTGGTAAATCTAAGGTAATTTTGAAGGTAATTTTGGAACTGAGCATTCTAGAATATGCCATAAAGCACAGTTCCTGAAAAGATTCGGAAAAAAACCTAGAATAAGAAAGAATTTGCAGTCTACTGCTCAGTTATGGTTATTTGTTTGGTAGGAAGGGGATGGAGAAAATCTCTAAAAATCCACTACAAAAGGCCTAAATGCATTATGCCCTATATAGCATGTCTGTATTTTAAATTGTTGTCTATTTTTGCCTTTAGGGATTAAAAAGAAGTTACAGTCCATCTTGGTTTTTCAGTTGTCTCATTAATCTGCTCTAGCAAAAACCAAAATGACGCAGTCTGTGGCCCAATTTAACTCAGTATCCCCCTGTGAAAGAGCCAGTGGTTTACACTGAGAATGAAGTATAAGGTATATAAAGAGATACTGGAATTCTGCCATATGCTATAACATATGGGTAGTTTACACTATATTACACCCATGTAAAGGAGAGGACCCTGATGGACAAATGTGTTGCAGTATCCTATCTTGAACCCTTAGTAAGAGTACTTAGCACTTTCATAACACTGCAAAAGAATTAACTAATCCTCACCAAATGAGAAGTTTTGTAAATATTAATAAAGAAAATACAGCCTACAACTAAGGACAATGAGGCACAGAATAACCATAGAGCTATGTTAGTCTTGGTAATTAAGACATTGGGGCCCCGGTCTTTTCTCTGTTTTGGAACACATGCCACTACTTTTCAATTTGCTATATATGCAGCAGGCTTTGAAATGTGTACGCATCTCTGTACATTATGCACAAAATGATCTTTGCTGCACATTTGTAGTGACAAAGAAATAGAACTGTCGGCAGTTTCTCAAATACATAGAAATATAGAGAAATATGTATTTTATATTATGAAATACGACTCACAGCGGTACAAATTCAGTGGCAAGAAAGCATATGTTATAGCTGGGTAAATAAGTGTGAGTTGCTGTAAGTTAGATGTTGAAGGACAGTTTTTGCTCTTATTTCTGCAGGTTGCTACCTGAGGTAGCATTGGTGAAATCACATTTATATTGGTATAACTGCGCTGGTTCTGTATTTGAGGAAAGAAATGAAGCACATGGCAGGAAAAATAATCAGTAACAGGGGCATAAAGAAGCAATCAGCTTCTTGCTTGTCTTATCACTCTGCATCCCACACCTTCCTCTCCAATATTGCGATTGTACACATGCCTCAATCCAGTTCCCTAATCTCGACAGTTACATTATTTTAAATCCTCTCTGAGCAACACCTGCTTACAGATATATAATCTATTCTAAATGGCTAGCCTACTATGGTTTCAGTATGACTTCATATGGTACTAATAGTCATGGCTATATAAATAAAACCCAGCCTTCTGGAACTGTTTTCCATTGAACTCTTGGCTGCTGTGTTTACCTTTTTTCTACTCTGATCATCAAACACATCAAATTGAGAATGTTTTTTAAAAGTTGGATATACTGGGCTTTTTCTTTTATTTTGTTTTGTTACAAAGCAAGAACGTTAACTTCTAGGAGTTCTCAAAATCCTGACAAAAACTCAGTTCCAAGGAGCAGTTTCAGAAATTTCCTTTTAGAGTATTTCCATAAAACATATATAAGATGTCATTCCTTTTCATTTCCAGATAGGTTGAAATATATTCCCACTTCATGCTGTACACATTTGTAGCATCGTTTTGTAGAGTGATTAATCATCTAAAGTTACAAACCCAGAAGATCTGTGCAGGACTGAGATCTTAGGCCCTTCTACCAAAAAGATCTTTTTATAAACTCAACACTGAGAACATCTGCAGTTTTAGTGAAGTCAGTTGAACCTCTTGAACTTTAGTTTAAGCACATGTAAAATCTCTGAAATTGTCAAAGATTATAAATTCTTTTGGGTAGGAACAGTATTTGCCTACTATTTATAACATAAAGAAAGCAATGTATCTCCAGGCGAGAAGGAGTTTTTGGGTAGAAGTGGTAAATAATAATCATCTAGGCCCTTTATCCTGTCCAAAAGAGATACCGGGCATGTTAGCTGGTGTAGTTTATTCCATCAGATGCTGTAACATTGTTAATGTCATTTGTAACAGAAAACAGTCAGAGTTTAAATTTAAAATAAGATACTTAGCTGTGGTGTTAGGCTTTATGAAGAATAATAGTATCGGAAAACTCTCCTGTTTTTATTTTGTTTAAATGTGTCTGTTCTTTGAGTAAAACTTGGTTTGGGATTTATCATAGTATGTTTAAATTGGAGAGCCGGATGTTGACATAAATTCATTGCAGTGCAAGCACTGAATGTTATCGTACATATGTTATAGCATATGGCAGAATTTCATCCCTCATCTCTTTCTTATGCTCTGTCCTCAGAGTCACTAAAAGGCTGTCCCGTGAGACGACTCTTTGTTAAATTAGGTCAGCGACAGGGGGAGGCCATGTGTCAGCTTCATTGCTGAATAATATGGCAGAGTTAACACTTGAAAATGATATTTTCTTCAACCTTTTCTGGGAAGAAAGGAGAAATCTGACAAGAGATCTCAGTCAGACATAGAAGTTTCTGAGATACTTCTCATCAGATATTTATGAGATTATTTCAAAATTTATTTTCTATGACTGTGTTAACTACACTGATGTTTTCAGACATTAGAAGCATACTAGACAGATGTCTGTGGGCAGAATTAACTTCATCTCTGTGAAGCCCCTGAAGTGGCGTGTATGTATGATCAGGAAGAAGGGGCTGACCTTGCAGCTAATGCCTTCACTTCTTATAGTGTTGGTAGTAAAACAATGCTTTTGCACAAATATGTCTCTGCTGGCTCTGGATTTCTTTACTCTATCCTATTTCATTTTACACGTAGTCACACGTACAGGGGAAGGGGAGAAATGTTAGCATAGCATGGAGTGGTATATGTATGGTATATCGTCTGCAGGACGTGATCTTGCTCCAGCCTTCCAGAGAGAAGGAAATTTTACTGCTGTTACTTTACCAGTGGTTCCGTTTCCACTGTCTTTCTGCCACCCACGATTTCATAAAACTTCACCACAGCCACTCTCATTTATGTCTTATTCAGGCTGACAAGTATAAGCCTACTTAATTGTTCTTCAGTGCTGCAGGCTTTGATTAGCTTTTTTGCTGCCTTCGAACCTTTTCCAGTTCTTCTATTCACTTCGTGAGATGGTAAGTTTAGTACCCCATGGTTTTCAAGAGGCAGATGTGCCATGGATTTATACAGTGGTTTAATTATCTTCTGGGGGTATTTTTTGTTTGTTTTGTTACTTCTTTACCACTTTTTAAATAATTCCTAACATTTTATTTACTTTTTTCCCCACTACTGAGAATTGAACTAAAATCAAATTCAGAGTTTAGGGCTTTTTGGGTTTAAGTTACAAAATTTAATTTAGTCTTTGATGCTCAGCTAAGATTTGGATCTATAAATCAGCAATGAACAGAAGTTTGCAGGCTGTTCTGACTTTTTTTTTTTTTTTCTCTTTTAATATCCCAGTGCAGAATTTCTGACCATATTGTCTGGAATATGGGAGTGACAGTTTTAGCTTCTTCTGTTCCAGAGAGATGACTAGTACAGAAATGGGTAAGTAGAACAACTTCTAGAATAAAGATAGTGCCTCTTAGAGAGGAAACTAGAATACTCTGACTTGTTTAGCCTAAAAGGGGCATGATCACTATCCTTAAAAACACTTTGAGGGTAAACACCTAGGAGGCAACTCCCACCAAGCTAAAGGTCAGCTAATGGTCAACACTGGCATAAAAACAAATTAGTGTAAGCAGTCCATGAATAAATTTTAAGCTAGGAATTAGGTGGCTGCTAACTTTAATGCTATAATGTTGGCAGTGGCAATAGTGAGGACAAAACAAAACAGAAAAACCCCCTCCATTTTCACTACATACTTTAGAAGTTGAAGAAAGATATTATTCTCTCTCCTGTAGAAGTACGAAACTAGACTGTAAATAGGAATCTCCATCCGTGTCTTCTATGCCAACAGGTGGGAAAATGACATTTCTCATCATCTGAACAGCAAAAGGAGAAGAAAAAAGAAGAAACAACTTTGCCCAAAACTTCCAAGAGGCTTTGGGCCCGATACTGGAACATACATGACTGAACATAATATTTCCAGTAAATCTATGTGCATCCAAAAAAGTACAGGCTACAACTGAATCTTTGTTAAAGTGTTTCTCCTTCCTGCTATATTGTTTAACTTTGAAAACAAATACTATACGCTCTGCAGATGCAATGTTTGTCAAATGGGTTTTCTAATTAGTAATGTTCCTTCAATGAGTGGAGTGAATATTAAAAATATGATTTCTATTTGCTATTTCTGACATTTCCACTGCCCCTTGAATTTGAATGTTCCTTCTCTTTATCTGTTCACATTGATTGTGGGCCTGACCTTATCTGAATTAAGAATACAATTCAATAGAGACAAAGAGAAGGAGAGGGGAAAGTAGAATTTGTGCATTTTGAGTGTTGTTTGAATTGATGTAATGTACCCAAGAGACTGAATTGCGGAGTACAGTATGTTTCCTGAACCAAACTCTGGATGCAGAATACTGCTTATCTTCATTCTTGTCATTCATTTCTCCATCCCACCTCCTCCTCTTACCATGTTCTTTAGTGACAGTTGCATTCCTTTCAAGCACATTTTCTTATCCACATTATATGTTATTCTAGCTCTTTTATTTAGGATTTTTCACACATCCTTCACATCTCCTTTACAGTCTCCAGTCAATAAGCGCTAAGACCTAAATAGTCCTTTGCACTTCATGGCTATTCCCTTATCACATGCATTTTCTGTTGCCTGAAGGCAGATCTGTACAATTTTTGTTATTGAAATCTGTTTTTTTTTTTCGTTCCCAAGCAGATGGAGGATGTGTAAATGTGTCTAAAGACTGAGAATACCATTAACTTGGTTTTTACAGAGCCCTGGGAGACACAATGTCTCTCTGGCTCCTTTTAAAGCAGGCTGAAAAAAAAAATAGTAATAACTGCACAGTACAAGCAAAGCAACTTTAGCACATTATTGTGTCTCTCTTATAGCTCTGACTGTGTGGAAAAAAAGATGCACTTCTGCTGCGGTGCATCAATCTTTTGCTCTTTGCCAGAGAACACAATCCCCAAGTCATACACAAGCTGGATTTACATTATTCCATTAAGTATTGATTGTAATGCTTGAAGCCTTTATTGTTGCAATTTATCAGAGCTTTTTGCACTGTGATGGGTAGAAAATAATACTGCCCAGCTACTGCTTGTTGTGCACTCCACAGCTGATAGGGCAAAAGTGGTCAAGAAGTGTTACGGCTCTACAATTTTTTTTAAAGTCAGTAGATTCAGAAGGGAAAGTTAACCCAATTTGGTCAATACCTGGTGTAAAATAAAGAGCATCCAATCTCTAATTGGGCACAGAGATCTGAATCAGAATTATTTTACAAAAGGTGGGTGGCCTTCTCTTACTGCAGCTCTGTGAGACTAAATTCATTCAATGCAAAAGATCAGAAACTCCTTTTTTTTGGCAGAGAAGGATGTTCAATCTTATTATTTTTATCAGAGCTCATCTAGGCTCCCTGTTTAACTTCAGACTGGAGTTATTGCTTCAATAAAACATGAGATTAAATTTTTAAAAAAGAAATTGAATATAATCAGCAATATTTTAAACAAATGGTCATATGACTGAATGAAAAAGTACACAGGCAGAAAGGAGCCAAAGCTACTTTCTGAGACATTTCACACAAGTTTTCTGTTCTCTAAATACGCTTTTCATAAATGATGACTTGGAAGATTACAATCCTGGAAAACATCCGAGTCAACTCTCTGTCAAAATATTGCTTTTATACACATATATTTATACATCTAAAAGCAAGTCTGAAGTGTGTGCTGGAGAAATCCAAACTACCAGTGTAAGAAATTTCTGGGCCAGATCCTGGTTGAAGTAAATTGACATGACTGCATAAAGCTACAACATATTGATTAACATGTTGGTTTAACATCATATGGTAATTTTTAAAACATTGAGACTGCTGTCTCCCCCAAATAATTACAAGATCATTACACATCTAAGCTATGACTTTACTATTAATATTTTGTAATTCATACAGATAATAATTTCATCTCTAAACTGCAGGAGGGTAACTTGAGCATTGAGTCCACCATCCAGGAATGATGGAGATCCTCAGCTGTCTCAGCTATTTGGCCACTAAAGGACCTGAAAACTGTCAAAGCTGCCTAATAACTCATTCAGTTTCATTGCTGGTGATCTTTGTGCTTGTCAGCATTTCAAGGGGATTCTCAGGTACACGCCTGCAAGGCCTGATTCAAGGGCTTGTTACAGAGCGTGTCCTACTGTGAAATGGTACATGTTTATCTGGTATGTGTGCAATGTCAGTTCATATCCTTAAATCAGCAGGCGAGGGATTTGAAGCTGGGTTGTTTTTTTCAATCGTTCAGTAAAGTGCTTTAGAGGATGTAGAACCACTGTGCTGCCACCTCCACCTTGATTTTTTCCCAAAGTTGGGAATGACAGAGAAGATCCACGACCGGTGGGTGGGAGGGAAGGCAGCTACTTCCCTCCAGCTGAGACTTAATGGAGTTGGTCCCTAGTCCTTCTGTACAAATTAAGGACTGTGGCATTGCCACACAGCTGGTTAGCTTCTGTGGCTCCATGCCAGGTTAGTGACTGTTGTGAATGCTGTGTCGTCAGAAAGAACCTGAAAAATCTATTTCAGGATTCTGTTATATGACAGGAAACACTGTGAGCTACTATAATGCTCACTATTGCACTGTCAAAATTCTGGTATAGAGTTCTCTCTTGAACAGAATCACCCATGGATTCCCTAAGGATTCTCATAAACACTACTTTATGCAAAATGGAAACATTTCCAGAGTTTTATCCTGGCATGCACATGTAAGACAATCCTATATATGCAGTACTTGGGGGCATGAACCTCAAAGTTGCTCCGTCACAGCCAATACCCACAAAAAACCCAGTGTTTTTCTTTTGCATCTCCATCTTTGTTTTGAATTTATTTGAAGTTTAATGCATATTTTCAACTGTACTAGTAATTTAAATAACTTTGTCGGTTAAAGCTGGATGGACAGTTCAGCTAAACCACATAGTTTTCTTGTATCCAACTGGAGTAGTATCAAGCCCGGTCTCTGAGATAGAAATTTCTAATTTTGTGGAGATGTGTGAGAACTGAAGAGAAATCCTACCTTGTTTTCCTCTTTGGAGGCCTGGCAACAGTCCACCTGAGTATGCCGAGAGCACTCTTGGCTAGCACAGCTGACAATATCAGCCTGTGAAAAGCTTCTGCAGAGGGACTGATGAAATAAAATCCAAGCCCTTTGCTTCACAGTTCTGCATTGGCCAAAATATCTGGCTTCTTGGAAAAGTACATTCTCTGCCACGTCAAAGAGTGACAACGTTGATACTCAGACTGGCAGAAACATTTCTGGGAAAGTGTGCTGGAATCCCTTCAAGAGTTTCTGCTAACAGCGTAGCCCAGCATTTGTAATGTAGAGCATGGCTAAAATTTGGAAAATGGTTCTCCACATTGTACATTCTATGGTACATATGCTTAAGAAAAACACACTGTTAGAATCGTCTGTGAACTTCTAAGACAATGTGAAGAGGAGTGAAAACATATTCTTCTTTATACCTTCTAGGAAGCATTGCGTTACAGGTTTATCCACTCAGTTGCTCTGCATAAACATTAGTAATGTAATAAGTCTCTCAGTACTCCTTGTGCCAAAGATGATCTCTTCAGTATCCTATGCCTTTGCATAAGTCTCAAATTAGAAAGATGGAATTGAATTCAGGCTGCCAAGAGAAGAACATCAAGGGCAATTAAACTGCTCTGATTTTTTTCCAGAAATGAACACTGCATGTTTAGAAATTGTGTTGAAAGGTGGAACCTCAGGTCAATCAAATGTTTTGCACATAATTCTAATGAACAACTGCTTCTGGGAAAGGGAGGAGAAAAGGGGCTGGCTGTATGTCCTCTTCTTGGATGTTACTAGATTGTATCTTGTTAGCCAGGTGTGTTTCACTGGTTAGAGTCGTTGCTTACAGCTGGGAAGAATTTATTTTTCTTCACATCTATGATAAAATGGCTTTTAATTATACCTCTATTTCAAAACCAGGCCAACAATCGTGAAGAAAAATAATAATCAGAAAACCATTTAATAGTCATGCTGAATATTTTTACATTTTATTTAACTGCTTGTGTTCCAGTAGATCTCTGTGGTGGAAACTGGGACAATGTCTAACTCAAAACTCATCTTGACATGCATAGGGTTCGACATGTGGTGCAGAATTTGCATTGGATTCAGTTGCAGACTTTGGGTTTTGGGATGCCTTTGAGGCATTTGCTTATGAAAGGGTGATAGGATATTCTGCAAGAGTAGGAAATGGAGTTTGAATAAAAGTGGAAGGCTTCCATAGCAGAAGAAAACTGGCATTCAGCCTAGGTTTATATTGAAATTATCTGAAATAATTTATGAGATGCTGTCCAGTAAACAGGGTTTATCATCTAAAGAGCCACAAAGAAAAAAAAATCATTCAAGAAAAAACATTGTAAGGATAAAGTGGAAAAGAGGCTATAAATCTTGACTTGATGGAGCTGTTTTTCTAAAATTTGTCTTCCCAGGCTCAATGAATGATGATGGTTTGGGCTATTGCATGGACCTCTATCTGCAACATAAATTCTGAAATTGTATCTTTACCAAGCAGAGACAGAGACAGGTCCTCACACTTTTTATTTTAAAGGAAGACCATCATTTCTGCTGGTCCTTATGAAATTGTCTGTTCATTAAGAAAAAAAACCCAGTTGTCTTCCTCTCAGTAATTCTGTTTAATGTTTGACATATTTTGTTGAGCCGGTGGATAACCATTCTCTCTCAGTTTACAGTAATTCTTATCTTAAATGGCTATCCTGTGCTATCTCAAATACTTCTCTTTACAAACACTATTGTACAGTAAATATAATGGGGGTTACTAGGTTTTCCAAGTCACACTCAGGTTTCTCTTTAAGTGCCTCACTCAGACAGCTCCACTGGCACACGCTGGCTACAGAACCACCAAATCTTGGTTTAGAGCCCAAAGTAAAGGAAAGAAAAATGACAACCAAGCAGCTAGTCCTCACTAAGGGTCCCACCATTTTGTTCAGCCAGTTTGATGTGATGTGAGAAAACAAAATTATTCCATGGAGCTGTGGGTAGTCATGTTCCAATACCTGAGTACAAATGTAGAGAACAAGAAACCATCTGGAATGAACTGGAATGAAAAAGGAAACGCTAACACTGAAATAAGATAAATAAGAGGAAAAAGACAGAATATGGGGAATCAAAATGAGTCTGTGTGTGTAACCAAATGGAGAAAGCAAGAAAAATTAAAATAATCTGGAGTGAGGATCTGATAACTCCGTAGATATGTTGCCACCAATTAATACATTTTGCTCATATTAGCCTGTTTTTCTTGGGAGCCCCTCTACCCTCAAATCAAGCATGATATAATGGCAATAAATAGAATACAATAATTCCTGAAGTAGAGTTACTTTTAGATGTGATAAAGACAGTATCTGTAACATATATGCTTTTAATATAATGATGATAATTTTATTCTGAGGGGAAAAAAAAAGGTGTAATAGTACAAGTAACATCAAAGAGGAGAGAATTATACGTGCACAGAATCCTCTGTGGTATTTTAGAAGTTCAGTTTGGCAAAGAGACCTGGAAAATCAAGAGCTCAGATTGAGTCTGTGGAGATAAGCACACAGGTTTCTGGGAAGTCTACCCAAGTTTAGAAATTTATCCGTGAAGTTCGTGGTTACATGGTGAGGAGGACACCTATGCAAAGACACATCACAGCCCTCATTAAATGCTTTGGTAGAAATATCTTGATTAACAGCTCTCTGACATTGTTTTATAGTAAGTTGAAATAGTAGTAAAAAATTCTTTAAATTATCCAGACCTTTTCAGTGAGACTTTTCCAGTAACCTGATCCAGCATACCAAAAGTTTTCAAAAAGTCTTCATGCCGCCAACACTTTTCAGGTTGAGTTGTCACTGCTTTTCATCTTTCACTGACAAAAGTCATAAAAATAGGAAAAGGACGCAAAATTTGTGAGTTCTTAGAATGATGTTTGTGTTCACTCTGTATTATGAATTAGATATGAATACATGTTGGAATACAACTTGAATACAAATTGGAAAAATTCCAGCTGTAGCAAAATTTTGTTCCATGACAGGAAGCATCAGTGAAACTAGTCTCTATATTGGGCTTCTGGGTTGGCATCATAATTTGAATCAAAGTCGGTAACAAAACCAGTCTCAGCTGGTTGATGATATATGTCTGGTTTAAAGTCAGGAGGCCCGCCTTTTAAATCTTTTACATCTAAATCTAGAAAGATGGGAACATGTATAGTACATTCAATATGCGTTTCGTTCTGTAATTTATATCCAGGAGCATTGTGAAACCTGAATAGTGATGAAAAAGCGGTTATGAAACCACATTTTTTATTATTTTAAAAAAAATTTTTATGAAGTTGTAACCTCTCCTGAAAACATGGGGTTTTTTTTCTAAAGAGCTAGGTAATTCAAAGTACCATGGAGTGGCTTCTTGAAAAGTAGGTATGTTGAACAGTACTATTTTTTCAGGTCTGTTTATAAAACTTGCTTCATACCCGTATTTTGGAGAGGACTGAGAGTAGGAGAGAGGGCAATTATGAAGAAGAAAGTACGTAACACCATTAAGTACCTTTCCCCTTCCCACATCTTTCTTTTTAATTCCTTTCCTTCTGATGTTTTCTTAATTTACTACTTTATTTTCTGGCAGCTGTAGTAAATGTTAGAGAGACAATACTTGTTCTAATTTCTGTGAGTCATGTTCAGGTAATTATTTCGGGCTCCAACCATTTTGATGTGGATTTGTACAGTTAATTGCAGTGTTTGAGTAGCTAACCTACCACCACTACTGGGAAGCAGATGGAAGCAAGCATTTCAGATTTGATGTCACTCAGATTTATAACCATACTTGGCCATACATATACATAATATTAATTTTTTTTGTAATTAATACATATTTACTTTTTAATAATGTATGTGAGAAATTGAATCCGCAAATATTTTTCATTCTAACATTTATTTATTTATCTATCAATTCACTTTATGTTTCCTGGTATATCACTGTGGGAATTCTTTGCACATGGGGAAAGGAGGACAGGGCTATGAAATCTGAAAGATAACTTAAATGGGTGCCATTCTGTTAGGTGTTTTAAATTAAAAGGAAGTTGGCACATGTTTCGAGTCCTCCCTCTTACTTCCCTCCACCCCCTTCCTCTTCCAAAAAGAACACAACCAGTAAAAATTAGCAATTACAGTTTCTATCCTGTGATTTTGAAAGACCAGAAATATTAAAGTGGTATGCAAGGAACAAAAGTATGGAAATCAGTTCCTATTTGTTGCTCTTAAATATTAGCATTCTTAAACTACTTTTTTTTTTTTTTAATTATTTTCATACAGCACATTTTTGTGCTCAGTCTCATGCAACACTTGACAATGCCAAAGAGACAGGTAGATTAAATAGGAGGGGGGCAGCAGGAGTTGAGCAGGGAAGTAAATGAGGATACCCAACATGTGAAAGCAGCACATACGGAACCGAGCGTTCTTTCAGTAGCTGTCGGCTGGTGTCATTAATACAAGATTCGCATGATACAGGAAGATCACCAGAGTTTCATCTTCTAAGGTGTTTGCAAGCAGGTATATGTGTACATGTCCAATTTGGTTTGAAAGCTATTAACAGAGGGGTTTGGGTTTTGTTTTGTTGGTTTGGGGTTTCTTTGGGGAGGGGTGGGAGAGAATGTGTTTTGTTTTCTGTTTTCTTTTTTCTTCCGGTTTTCTTGCTATATTACAGCAAGTAAAACACAAGACAGGGAAATGATCAACAGAATGGATTGCTCAGAATCAGAAAAGGGCAAGCTAAAAAGAGGTTCAGAAGATAGATTTAAAATAAAATAGATCAGTGGAGGAAACAAGCAAAGAGAAATTGGAGGCTAGATCTGCGCCAGATTTACTCTATTATTAATCAACATTCTGGTTCCCTAAGACTTAACCAAATCTTGCCATCTGTTCATCATCAGTCATGGAAGCCTTTAAAAGCATAACAATGTAGGTGTTTGCACTTAACTTGACAGGCAATGGAGAAGTCCCTTAACGTTCCTCATTTTCATGTAGAAAAATGGAATTGGAAAGTTGCTAATTCTGCAGCAGCCCAGGCTGGGTACTTGAAAAGAGAATAAGAAAAGAAGGATGAATATGGGGAACCTATGGCTACTTTTTTTGGTTACACAGACACTCTGCAGCTCTGTTAAGGGAATTTTGAGAAAAACAAAACAAAACAGAAACAAACACCCTCTTACTCATTTAGCTGTTTGTTTGTTTGTTTGTTTTTCTGAAAAGAAAAAAATATTTTTCCCTCATGGTTCATTTCAGAGAGTAGAGGTATAGTAGGAAGAAGGAAATAGTTAAAACTATTAAGGAACGAATAATGTGTCGTGGTAGGCAGGATCAAGGCAAGGATGAATCTGGCAATGCTCCAGAGGGAGAACAAGCGGTCATACACTGAGAGAGACATCAACAGGGGGATATGATGGAAAATAGCTCTGGTTCAGGAAAAATTAAGTGCTTAAACATGTTGGTTTCTTTTTGTTGTGAGATCACAGGGCTGCTCTTTCAAGCTGACCGATCTGTGTTAAGATAAAAGCCAACTCTTTCCTTCCTTCTAAATAGCTTAAGTTAAAAGCAAAAGATCTGTGCTCTATTGTCTCTTCCTTACCCAACTCTTAACTTCTCCTTCTCCCTCAAATTCCACAACCATAATTCTGTTGTGAAATTGGGGTATTGAGAGAAGGAGATATGGAATAAAGTGCTAATGTCTTTTGTAGTCCATTTACTCCGTAATACGGGATCCTAAGGTTAATATTTTTTTTTCTATCATAAAAAGCTAAAAGAGGTGATACAGTAGGAAGTGGTACATTTTGTAAAATTTTCATTATTAGAAAGGAATTTGGATTAGAACTGTTGCTGAATCTGCACTCTGGTCTCCTGTAAACACACCAAGGAAATCATATGCAGAAAGGAATTGTGACACAGTGATCTCACTCCAAATAATATGTTTTCTCACTTTGGTGATGAAGAGATTCAATATGTTAGTTCCTATGCTGATAATAGATGGACTGGCAGAGGCTAGTATGTTTCACAGCAGCGTTATGTCTTGGTTTTCGTCTGGAGACCAGCAGAGGAATGGCAGTGAACTTTCCAAGATTTCTGAACGTGACCTGTGTGAGTTTTTCTAGTGGAAACTACCAGAATAAAAGCACTAAGTGGCCAAAGTTCTGAAAAATGTACTAGTAAATGGATAAATTAAACCATTTCTGATTTAAAAAAGACTAATTAACCAAACCCCAAATCCTATCATTTTTGCAGCTCAATTCTGCACTATTGCCACCTGTTTCAATAAAAAATTATACACATTCTTTGCTGAATAACTCCATTTACTTATTATGTTGCGGGGAAATATATTCAATTTAACTAAAAGCACAAAGAAGTGAGTACATTTTATTTGTAGAAGGGCCAAAGTTCTTTTTGTGGGGTTCAATATTATGCAGTCAAGAGATTACCATGTTTGGGAAAGTCTTTCAAAATGCCCACAAAATGATGCAAAATTTTGAGGGTGGTAAGTAATTTGTTACCGTTTTTATATTTCTTCTGCCAACAGGCAAGGCTAGCTTGATGGATTACGTGTCATGCAGCATCACCTCTTTTAACATGTGAGTGTTCTATGTCACATGGTTAGAAGAGTTTTTGCAAGCTCTTTGACTCATCTTTTAAAGGGACCGATGGAAATTTCTCTCCTTTCTCTTAGCCTGTTGCAAAATTTTGGCCTTCATCTTGCTGTGTCTCAGTTTACTTGTGATTACATTAATAGTAACTGCTTGCTGAACAATGGGGAGGATTAATTAGTTAATGTTTGTAAAGCACACTGAGATTCTTAATAGGGATTATGTTGCAGAAGCAGCATATTATTCCCTCCTACTTCAGCATTAAGATGTGCATTAGTGGCCTATAAGTAATGCTAAAGATCTCCGGGTCACTTGAGGAGAACAGAAGATCAGTTTTTGTATAATCTATAGCTGTAAATATATTTATAACTTTTATCATTGCACAAGTGCTCAAAACAAGTTGATAGTTGATGCCTTGCTGCATCAACTCTGAAAACTGCTTTAGAGCAGAAATAAGCAACGCTGCTGATTCCCGGCCTCTTTAATTTGACCCTGGCATGCCTTAGAAATCTTCTTCTCTGGCCTTTCTCAAAGAATATGTTGTTCTTTTTCCTTACAGTAATGGTGAACACACCATTCCTCTTACATTAACGTCACACATACAATGTAATGTGCTTGTGATGTAAGCTCTTACGTTTCTGTGCAGCATGGAGCTGGAATTCCATTCCAAATATTAGCTGATACAAACAGTACGGTAATTTGTACGAGGATACAAGATTTTATGTTGCAAAAATGATGCAAAACATGTACTGATCACCTGTACAGTTTTAATCTGCAATTACGTTATTATGGGACAGTAAATGTGGATATGTTTTGATCCAGGATGTTAAGTGCTTTAATTTATTCAGAACCCCCCAAAAAAATTACTGCAGGAGCAGCGCATGAAAATATTGCATCCTGTTAGGCATTTTTTATGTGATAGCAGAGAGTGGGTGTTGTTGATCTAGTCTACAAATGTCATGCAGTTCTAGAAAAATTAAGCTTATTGAGGAGAAGGCTTAGCTGGTTGAATGGCAAGGTTGGACACGCTGTCATTTTTCTGCTGTTTTCTGACTTTGCCTTCAAACCCTTGGAGTTACCGAGATCAACCCCAAGCTCCAGTAAAAGGCCTGTTCATACTCTCAACTGCTTAAAAGCACAGTTGTTCAGTGCATGAAACTGTAATATAGAAAAATAGTGTTAATCTGCCTACATTTATTTATTTATGATAAAGTTGTTGTATATACATACTTTATTTCCCCATAGGGCTGTGATATAGTTTCCATTACCTTGCCTCCAGAAAAGTTTTTATTAGTCTCTTTGATTATTTTTAGGCACAGGATTTCACTTTTGTAAAAGGAGACCATTTCTGACACTAGATGAGGAATCTGTATAGTTCTTTACTCTAGACACAAGATGTTTTGAGAGTGGAACAGGAATAAAATCTTAGTTATTATTTAGTGACTTTTTAGTGGCATTTTCCAGGCAGTAATGTTGTTTCAGCTGCTTGGAATATACAATAAATGTATAACATAAGAATGCTGAATAGGTAGAAGATAAGTATAAATATATATTTAAGTATATAAAAATACACATAAAAAATTAAATATAAATATATGTCATAAATATATGAATACAACTATAAATAGAGCTAGAATAAAAATAAGCCCACATTTTCCTAAAGTATCAATAGCTCATAGAATGAGGGAGAGGTTTCTCAAAAGGACTAGTCTCAAAAGTAGTCTCAGGGCTATTCACAAAGGAATGCCTTCTTAATCCAGATAATGTTTCACATATGACTTCAATAAGATCTTACATACCCAAGTGCTTATCTGAAAACATTTGATCTGAAATTGTGGCAAGATTAACCTAGAGTTTTCATAGTAACAAACGGTAGAAGGTTACCACAACGCACTTCAATTTTCCTTCTACTTTATGGACCCAATTTTTTTCCCATTCTCATATTAAGAAGCGACTTGACTTACAGCTGACCATGCACAACGCTGTTTTTTTTTGACATGCTGTATTCTCAGCTTGAGTAAATCAGTATACTTTTACAATGGCATTATTACCATTATTCTTATTGACTCTTACCGAGGCCATTGATCTAAGTAAATTGATGTTTAGTAATCTCTGAAGGCTGGCACGAGAGTTTTGCAGAAGTCTACAGTAAACTGGAAAGGTGCCGTTTCCCATAAGGCTTAGATTACTGGTAGTAAAATACTGACCACATCCCTTTTTCTGGTCCGGTAGAGAAGTCTGTGGTTTTTGCCTTTCCAGAAATTGTCAACTTTAGACTGAAGCAGAAGCAGCCATATCTGTCTGAACAAAGTGTTATTCAAGAGGGAAGGATTTAACTAGCCAGTGTGTTTCATCTTCTGGAGTCCTCCCTCCTGGCAGAGATCTATCACTCTCTCTGCTAGGTTATTTCTGTGCCTTGAGTTTCTCTTTATTTTTCTTAACCAGTATAAACTGTATCCCCACGGTAACAGTCTTACGCTGCAGGCCTTTGGATGAAACAGATCTTTTGTTTAAGAAATGCATTTTTGGTAATGGTTTCAAACTGAGTGGCTGTTTTTCAGGTTTAGCAATTTGCAAACTGCATTTTCTCTAGTCTTTTTGCATGTTTTGGAAAACGTAAGGAAAGCACTCCCCTGCTGTCTGACCACATAAGAACAAACCTGAAGTGTAACTAAGTAGTGAAACACAGTCCAGAAGTCCCTCTGCAGAGGTAAGAGATTCTAGAGGAAGAGTCAGTTCCCATGTGATCCAGGGAAAAACATATTGCACACCTTTAAAGAACAGCAAGGCTTCTCACTTTTCACCATCACTAGGCTTATTTTGACACTTTCAGCCTCTTTGAGAGTTTTCTATGCTGTGGTCCAGCCCCACATGCAGTCTGGAACAAGATGTACCTTACCCAGAATTAAAAAAGGCCCAATCAGCATAATTTCTCCCCATCTTCTTCATATACTTTTACGTCAGTTCCTGCCTGTCAGAAGCACCTGGAATTACCACTGGAAATAACACTCCTAGGTGGCGGTTGTTACTTGCTTGACTGATACAACTGCCTATAGAAGTAATTGGGCGAAGCAGGAAACAGTTTTCCTTGTTTCTTCTCAATAAATTAAAAGGTCAGCTTTCAGAATTCCGGCTTGTGATCAATGAGGGCATTCTAGTCTAGTGTTTATCGCAGGGAAAATGTGATAATGTAATAAAACACCATTTTCTTAATGGACAAGATCCTGGTTGGTGCTGAACAACAGCTTAGGTGTTCCTGGCAGTAATTCTGTGGCAGCTTTGGAAGGGACGTTCTCCTCCTTGGCCAGACCCAGAGCTCAGCTCTGTGTGTTGGGGTTTTCTTGCGCCCGCCTGAGAGCAGCCGAAGAGGGAAAGCAGAGACACCCTCCTCCAGCTCGTGTCCAGTTCTGGGCTGTGCCCAGTTCTGGGCTCCCCGGTTCAAGAAGGACAGGGAACTGCTGGAGAGGGTGCAGCAAAGGGCTACCAAGATGATTAGGGGACTGGAGCACCTCTCTTATGAAGAAAGGCTGAGGGATTTGGGTCTCTTCAGTCTGGACAAAAGACGGCTGAGGGGGGACCTTATCAACACTTATAAATACTTAAAGGGTGGGTGTCAGGAGGATGGGGCCAGGCTCTTTTCAGTGGTGCCCAGCAACAGGACAAGAGGTAATGGGCACAAACTTGAGCATAGGAAGTTCCACCTGAACACGAGAAGGTAATTCTTTACTCTGAGGGTGGCAGAGCTCCCCAGAGAGGTGGTGGAGTCTCCAGCTCTGGAGACATTCAAACCCCACCTGGATGCGTTCCTGTGCAACCTGCTCTGGGTGACCCTGCTCTGGCAGGGGATTGGACTAGACGATCTCCAGAGGTCCCTTCCAACCCCTACCATTCTGTGATTCTGTGATTCTGTGATTTTGTATATGCCTGCAACAGCTACATTTTCAAAAACAGTTACAATTTGCAATTACAACAGCAAAATTACATAAGATGGGGAAAGATTTGTATTTGTGCCACAGAGCTTCCTAGATACAATTTTCAGAAGTCCTTGGGAGCTAAAATTTTCTGGGGTTTCTGTATGACTTATGTCATTTAGGTTCTCGGAAATTTCACTTGCTGTCTATGTTTCAGATGTCGCAATAAAGGACAATGTGATACATACAGGGAAACGGTGGAGCTCTGAGGATGAAGTATTAAGCAATTAAAAGTTCATTAAGTGGGCTGGTAGGTTTCTCACACAAACCAGGTAAGCCCTTTTCATTGTAAAATGAAAATGCAAATAAGCATCACATCTTTGTAAATAGTAATAAAAATGCAATATATAAATATCTCCTCTGTCATAGCTCTCCACCCATTAATCCATTGTGTAGAGATGCTTTTTTTAACCTTCATTCACATGTGAATTGCCAGAGGGTTCCTCAGATAAGATACTGGTAATGCAGGTCATATATGAGTTAGCCAGGTCTGTATCTGCATACAAGAACCTCGCATAGTAAAATCATCAGATCATCAGTACAACTTCAGGTACTTGCCAAACAACTACTCACAGATTTGTATATCAAAGGATGGATCCTCAGATGGAGAAAACTACAAAATTTGATCTACTGTCAGGATACTACTACCTACATCCTTCTGAGGATCCCACATGCTTGTATGTTTGTTAATCAACTTCTATCCTCTCTGAGAACTAATGACCTTTAAAACTGTTATCAGGACAGGAGCAAAGAGTACAGTCAATCTGTAGCACACGGATGGTTCTTGAGGCTTTGTTCAACCTTGCTGGTGTACAAAGAGGTATCCCCTGAGGGAGGTTAATGAGGACACAGGCCCCAGTGAGTGCTCAGCATGTCTAGTAGGAACATTTAGCTTCAGAAATTTAGACTCTGCATTGACTAAAACAGTGGTTGTACTTATGAAATTGATCCTTGCATACGCCCTGGGAAGCTGCAATCTGCACAATGGGGAAGGTGTTTTTTTTAGCCCAGAGATGAAATTAATTCACAGATGTTAATGAGGTGCTCAGATTATGACAGTGCTGATGAGGACGGAGGCAGGTTACAAAGCAGAGCAGGCTGTCAGTGTGCTGGTGGAGCGCGCTGGCAGGGGCCTTGTGCCGTACATTGCCAGTATTTAGCAACCATCACTGAGGGGCTTGTGCAGTGCCACTGTGCATGCTCCTTCGCTCCGTAACTCTCAGGGCTTGTGGATTACCTAGAGCTGTCCCTCCTTGAGTGCATCCCTTGAAGGTGATGGCTGAAGAAGCTAGCCTGCCCTGTCCTTACAGTTCAGTGGCCCTTCCTGGGGAGGAAGGACTTGGCTTCAGCTGTTCACCAATCCAAAATCTAACACAAATATTATGAGTTAAAAGAGGTTTGTTTTTTTAATTGCCTTGTTTGAAGGGATTTTAATTTGAGGAGAATGCACTTTCTAAAAAAAGGCAAAACCAGCGTGGCTCCACCATTGGGTTTTTTCTGTCAAAAAAAACTGGGAAAAATTTCAATGTGGGATTTAAAGACTTACTATATTTCTACAAAACAAAACAAAAAAACCCACAACCCTACAACCCCCAAATCCTGAAGCTCTTGGCTTACTGTAATATTAAGATTTGTACAAAGTAGTTTGACTGTGATTGAAATGAAATTCCCTCTCTTCCTTCCAAATGACCAATTCTCTCTTATCAGCATGACAAGGAGGGATTGGGGCAGAATCCTAAACAAGAAAATACTGAACTCAGCTCACTGTGGTTTCATTATGTCCAGTTCTGGTTTTGTTGTTTTGCTTGTGGCAACAGTCCACACTCTTGGCCTTGTGTCCCAAAACGAACAGATGTAGCACGGGCTCCTTATTTTTAACTGGCACATGGTGTCATTCCTGTGAAGATGCTGCCTCCAGTTATGATAATTTTAAGCTGACTGTTGATTTAAAGGCCTGTGTTGAATAAAAAATCATTTTTTGTGCTGTCAGAATAATAACAAAATCACATATGCAGTATATGAGAAAAAATGCTCTCATCAAGGAGTAAGGTAATACTTAGAAAATCTAAATGCTTATAAATTACTTGCGTGAAGAGTTGAAATGTGATGCAAAATCCTGAAAATATAAAGCATCCACCTACTAATTATTATCAAAAATTCAGAGGATTTATTCAGCTTTCAAATTCCTTTGTTCCTTACATTTATGGCAAAAGTGTCCAGCAAGCATAAGAAGGGTCGTCTTGGACTGCTCTTGAGCCAAAGACTGGTAACAAGAGGTAGAAGCTGAACAGTCAGCTGTACATGTGATTGCTGTCTTTGAAATCCCATTGACACATGACTGTATTTATGATCTTTCAGATGCAGACGTGTTTAATGATCAACATGAGTGTACAGGTTTAGTGTTTACTATAAATTTCTTCCAAGTTCTTGTTAGAAAGCATTAAGGGAAGAAAAGATCTAAAGAAAGCCTGTTTGGCCTCTGCAGCAGACAATGAAACTCAACATTTCAATAAGTCAAATTATCCAGCTTTGGAAAGGTAATGTCTGCACTGGGAAAATAAATAATGTTAGAAAGGAGGTGCCATTATACACCATTTTCGGATCTAAAGAATATAGAGAATCTGTTCACATGGAAGAGATGTGAATCCTGAATGAAGTGTTAGATGGGGTCTGATTAGGACTGAAAAACATCCCCTCCCTGTCGTCTCTCTGCTGAACTTGGGATTTCCTGCAGTCAGAATGTGACCAACAGTTTTTCTACATAGGTAGTGACTAGGACTACAGGACTAGGTATTTAGAAAATGTAAAGATATTCTTATCAGATCAGAGCTACATGACGGAGAATTTAATATTTGTAATGTTTATATAGAGATTTATCTCAGAGCCACTTCTCTCATATATATTATTTCCTGGTCTAATCTAATATTTGCTTGGAATCTTCCTTGTGTTCAATACTTTTTAGAACCGTAATAAATAATCCAATTCAATTTAGAAAATAATAATGTTTTCCTCCAAATTCTAATAATCCTGTGATACAATCTGTCCCAGTTATAGTAACATGTAGTAATTTCCTTTCCTTTTCAATTTCTTTCCCCAGTTCTTTTTTCTTTTCAATTATTTTTTTTTTTCATAAGAGGTTTCTTTGTTCAAAGGGTTTGGAACGGGTTGGCAGGGCTTTTTTGAATTCATGGTTTCATCATATCTTTTTCAATTTCTTCCTTTAATGTACTAGATATTACTCCTGAAAAATTATGCATAATCACTAATGGATATTAAGTGCTGCCCAGCACAAACTTTTCATTCATACATTTAAAAATATATGTAATAGATGTCCTGGTTGTTTCTTCTGTTCAGTTATCTTGTGCAGTGCATACAAAAGAGGGCTGTGTGGCTTCCTGCACCCTTTCAGGTACCTAGAGTAGGAGTTGTGCACTTTTTATTAACACATGGACCATAGCAGACCCCCAGTAAAATGGACTCCTTTCATCTTTTTGTGTTTCTTTGCAAGACTAATGTTAGTACAAGATATTTCTCTATGATCCTCGGTTGTTCTTACTGTTGTACAGGTTACTTTTTGTCCTAGATACTTGTGAAACCCCTGGGGCTCAGGTTTAAAGGTGTTGGTCCAACCACCATGTGGTTGTTTTTAAGGTTGCATTTACTTTTCATGCAAGCTAAAAATCTTTATTTTTCAACATAAATTACCAGATTCATGAAGAATGAGTACTGATTTCTAGAAATAACTTGGTATTTTTACAAGCTGCTGTTTAATGGCCCCAGGGTTGTGGAGAGAATGAAAGAAAATAAGTTGTGGTAGTTAACATGAAGATTCATAAAGTGTGCTGTACTAGCTGTGTTTTCATCTGGGGCAATGGTTAACCTCCCAAGCCACTCAGACATGGATGGGGTGAGAACTGCCTTCTTGGACCTGAACATTGAGGAGAGGGATTTGTCTTTGGGACAGTATCAGCATAGTTGGTAGGGCCTAGAGCTTTCTCAGGATTAGGTCTTACTATGTTCCATCTTCAGAGAAGGTGTTAAATTACTTAACCAATGGGGAATGTCACTTAGATGTTTTTCCAAGCAAGGCAGGCTGTATTCTAGCAGTGATGGCTCATGCAAGTAGCTCTTTTACAGACATCTGTTATAGTTATTTTAGCTATAAACAAACCTCCCTTTCTATGTGTTTGGCTTTCCAAAATTCCCTTGTAATGCTACACAGAATGCATGTTTGCTTCTCAGTTGGATTTGGACCTTGGCTGACTTTCTGGTGTTGCATATCAAGAATGCCAAGCCGCATGCTCCCAATTTAGGAGGTCTTCTGGAGGTGTTCTCCATTGGTACCTCGTCCACCCTGTCCTTCTTTATCTCCTGTGGGCATAGGTATCAAACTAGCTTTTTCACAGCATCCACACGTTAGGGATTTGATTTAGGCGTGTGTGGTGCTTAGAAATTTTAACCCAGTTTCTCCAGTTTAAATCTTCAGGTCCTGTTGAAAAAAATTGTTACTTCTGTAACACATATTCCCTTCTCAGCACAATGTGAGCATCAGGTAAACATTGACACAGTTTTAACTAAAGTTCCTTAAGGGAACCTTTTTACTGGAGTAATTATTATAAGAGTACTACAGATGCTTTAAAGAGAAAAAAAAGCAAAAATTTCAGCATAAATTGTAAAAAATGTAATACTACAGGTATGTGTAGACCTACACATTATGTGTGCAGATGGGATCGGATCTTTTCTGACATCATTTATGACTAGTTAACATGTTTGGACGCCAAATGATTTTCTGGAAAAAAACTGTCTTTGCTATGGCTCTGAACTTTACAAAGAGTAAGCTCAGAGAAACTGCTTCCTGGGATGGTCGGTCACAGCTTCACTCCTTGGCACGATCTTATTCTATAAAGTCAAATAACATTTTTCTTTTCTAAAATAAAGTCAATGTTACTTAATATTTCTTTTTGCTGTTGGGAGATAATTAGGAGATCAGCGAACTGTTCTGCTGAGAAGTTCTTATTCTGTTTTGCTAGAGTTTTATGTCCTTCTGCTAGTAGGCTCAGTACTGAACTGTAAAATGGCTATTGTGCTAAGGACGCTATTGTTAATGAATCATTGGATTATTATTGCATCATTATTAAATCTGGTTTGCAAAAACAATCAAGTAGCAAGATGAGAAAGCACATCTGTTATAATGTCGTAGGAGTGTATCCATTTAGGCCATGTACCTCTGTCCATTAGGCTGGGGAATGGTTGATTGTCACCCTCAAATATTAAGTATGCTTATGTCACTCATCAGGGAACAAAGACAACATTCAGGATGTGGTCATGACACCTTGATAGTTAGTGCAATAATTAGATTAGACTTGCGATTTGTTTTGTATAGTATGGAAATATATATAGTATGGAAGTATTGGAAATTTCCAATATATATGGAAATATATGGAAATACGAGTGGTTGTGTCAGAACTGCTTGAAGTTTAAACATTTTTCCCAAATCTGTCCTCTTCCACTGTAATAATAACTAATAGTAACATATTCTTTGCTTATTATTCTTGGTGCATTAGTGATGCATTCATGTGTGCATCAAAGCTGAAGTGACAAAAAAGATAACAGACTAAATTTCCAAAGCACCTAAAAGCCTCAGACCTGTAGACTTTGAATGCAACGTCGTACTTGGAGTGCTTGTTGCTGCTTCTGTTGATGACGCTAAGAGCATGATTGCAGCACCCAGAAAACGCCAAAGAAAAAATCCCTGAGCTAGCAAAACTCTAAGTGAGGGAGTAAGGGTTCCACATAGGTGAGGAACGCACACCTGCTTAGGTTTGGAACCAAGTGGGTGTATTTACGTTGCCTTATGCCTAAGAAAAACAAAACAAAACAAAACAAAAACAAAACACAAAAAATGAAAAACCAACAAAAGAATCCACCCAAAAAGAAACCATGACAGAAGTCTCTAGCCTGTACATATTTAATGGTCTGTGAGTTATCCATTAAACTCATGTAAACATTTCCAGAATTGAGTTTGTGCTTTCAGGAGACTATTTGTAGAACTAATCTAAAAAAATATAAATGCATCTTTAACACAATTATGAAGAATTTGTCTAAAAACTAGTGAGTCAATCAGGCGTCTATTTGATAGCTCTAATGACAAGATAAGAAAGCATGGATCAAAAAACAGCTGTCAATAATTTATCTTCCTTTTCCCTGAAATATTCAAGTTATTATCCATATTCCTGTGGCGAAAAATTAAAAGGTCCACTCTTTTTAAGACTTCTCAGTCTTTTTGCTCCGCAATAATGAACTGCACAGTCTATGGAGGTTATTTGGGCCCACCCACATGAATATTGTCTTTAGAGGAACTTTACTACCACAACGCAGTAACACGAGTGCTGTTGCTTTCCTTTCCCTTCCTTCCACCCTTGCTTTCGAAACATAATTCTTAATTCTATCAGAATTATCCACTGCTGCGTATGGGCATTGTTGATGTTTCTATACTAGATGTGCATACACAGCAAAAAATGAGTCTCTTTATGCTTACTTTCATTGGCATATTTAGAGAAGATTGTAAGTTCACTTAGAGTGGCCAATACAACATTATCAAAGAATAAATGTAAGTAGACGTCTAGACATGAGGACAAGTTGCTGAAGAACATGTACTTAGAAGTAGCTGCTCTGCTTCTCAAAAGAGAAAAAATTATGGTCCAAAGACTGTCTTAATGTACTGTTGTCCTGAAAAGATGTAGACTTTTTTACCGTAGCTCTTGCAGACCAGCCCAGGTGGTAGAAACCTCAGTGAGGAATATGGAGGCCTGCCCATGGCATAGATCTGTCATGTCACCCTACATTGTGCATGATGATATGAAGGCTGAGCAGGAAATCATGTCTGCAGATCCATATGGCCACAATCTGATAACTGTAAGGGTTGATGAAGCTAACTAGAGGTTGTTAAAAAGGTGACTGTCTCAAAAGTCTGTTGTTGACCGATCCTTCTGTGCAGTTTGAAGTGTAACAAAAGCATACATGTACACCCACGGCATTAAAACTAGCATCCTTCATGGAAGGAGTGGGAGTAGGTCAGGCATAAGGTTTTCTTCTTACATAGACACTACTCTGGGTATACATTTGACGTATTCATGAATACCATATGAATTAAAATCAGTAATTTTACACAGAACAAAACAGTAATTCATAATGATTGACAGGATACTTAAAATGAAGTGGTAACCTTTTCCTGAGGTGTCTAGCTAACCTGATATCCACTTCATTAGCAATATTCCCTGTACTGTATTTATGTAGATGAATAAAAAAACATTTGGATATTTCATGCTGTATTTTTATGCACAAGGCTAGACTTCGCTGGGTGCTATAGTATGAAAACAGAGAGCTGTTTTAATTTAGGATTCTATAATGCTCAATTTCAATATTGGAAAGATGTAGTATGCTAACCAGTCATGATAAAAAATATACCATCACTGAACACAAAAATACTTAAAGAAGGACTCCCTATGTTTCTTTTGTTGTCAGAAAAGGTTGTTGAATTTTGCTTTAGGACTCAGATGTGGGCTTTGATGAAAAGATTCAGACAGAGCTGTAGTTACAAACAGAAGAACAAAACCCCAACACTTAACACACCACAAATGGCCATTTAGAATAAGAGTGTCCTTTTCAAAGAACAGACCAAACTGAGTTATTTGAATATTTAGAAGCTATGGAGAAGGAAAAAGGGACCTTCTACATTGTTACCTACTTGGTTATTTAAGCATGCAGAGTGTTTGACTTTTCTGCCACTCTTTCTTCTGAGCGCTGTTTTGAGAACCCTGTTCTCAGTGGAATTCTGCCCAATGCTTTTCATATAAGCCTATACTGAGTGATAAAAAGTTTTGGATACATTCACCACACATCAAATTCTACTCTGATTCTTTCCATTCCTTTAAAAAATTCTTCTGGTTTCTGATTCCATTACAGTAGTCTTTTATACTATGTACAGACAGTCAAGTTTTGCTGGGAGTTCTCCTTTGGGCTTACACATGTCATGTTGCAGTGGAGATCTGATCTCATAGAAATGCAGAGAGCATGCTAACGATGAACTGTGGCATTATATAGCTATCTTAAACGGTGGGGCATGGGGACACATGACTTCCTGTTTTAGGTTCACGAAGATATTAGCTAGGGAAGGAGGAGGCTGGAGGAATGAAAGTTGTGTGCTGTTAACTAGGTACAAACATAATTTACATTTCGTGGGATACTGCATGACAGCAGACGATTTTGGAGATTTACATCAGAAGTATAGGAATTACATCAAACTTCTCTGGTCTGCAAACAGAGGTGAAAACTGAACACAACTGGCATATGTATAAACACCGCTCTTACTTCCCAAGCTGAACTGACCTCAAATGACTTGAGAATTCCTTGTTTTCTGTTATTTTATTTTAGAATCTTCCTGAAAGAGGAAAAGCAGTATAACTTCTTTCATCTTTTAAGATGAAGAAGTTTTTTTTTTGTTTTTTTTTTTCCATTTTCCATTTTTTTCCATTTTGAAATGAAAAAATGGAAGAAGAGTCCTTCTGCTCTGACATATTTGCAGTCCACTGATGCCAACAAGACAAGTGGGGAAAACTATGTTCTGAAGCCAAGTTCCAAGATAACGAGCCCAAACAGTTTATTGGATTCTGCCTTGCTGGTATGACAGCTATCTGGATAGAAACTTGATAATATTTTGTAGGTGCATGGGTTTGTATAAAGTTGTTGTTCCTTAAATAAACTATTAGAAAAACATACATATTTTCACTACAATATTATTACTATGGGCAGCAAAATACATTTTTTGTTGTTCGTTATGGAAAGCAAATTATTTAGGATTCGACTTTCTCAGGAAAGAAGGCCTAATGTGAGTAATTACTGCCTGGTCAACTTGAATACTAAGAAATGACTGAAACATCTATGATCCCTGATGCACTCATGTGGTTGAGTATTTCTCATTGTTTTATAGCTTGCAGCCCTGTACTGCCATTTCCCAGTTTCACTGAGCTACCGCTCTTTATACTCTTCACCATTCAAGAATCATCTTTGCAAAACCAACTGGAAATCCCTATTAATTAGAAAAAAAAGTAAGCAAATGCTTAACTAATCATCTGTTAACAATCAGTACCAGATTACACTAACACGCTTTGAAAATCAAACTGGGGGAGGGGAAGGGAAAATCCTTAACAATTCATGAAGTAGGTAGTAAATCTAGCTGACAGAAGATAAACTTCTCCAGCATTGAGGCAATGAAAGTGGTGTTGATCTATAGAGCTGCAGATGTGGCTCCAGGGTGCAATCTGTCCAGCTGCTCAATATCAGTGCTGCCACATGGGCACTGCAACAGGGAAGATAAATAATAAACCTCTTAGTCAAAGAGATAAATACAATCGGCAGCTGCTAATTTTCACACCAAAAGCCTGCTGGTTCCTATTGTTAGGGAAAAAGAGTACTTCTGCGAGGTATCTGATGAACACAAATAGAGGAAGAATGAAGACTTCCCACATTAAGTCTCTTATGTTAGGCAAGCGAGGAAGGATTTTGGAATGTCATCTTCTAGCTTACAATTGGTTATGCCAAAGAATACCCTAAAAATTAATTTAGATAGGAGTCCAACATTTAACTCCACTGAACCCAAACTTAATGAAAGCAGTTTATCCTGCCAGTGAGGTTTCTGCTTTATGACTGTGGCAGAACCTCATGTGCTGGTCCACCAAATCCAGGATGCCAAAGGAGATGAGCCATCTGTCTGTCCTCCATGGTTAACCTAGAGGAAGTCAGTGCAGTGGTTTTGATTACAAACCTGAAGCATGTGAGAAAAGAATCAGGTGCAAGCAGTTCGTTTGGTAGATATGTACTTATTAAAGAATAAATGAGTAATTATGCAAGCCATGACAGGGTAACCATGGAGTGTCTTAAAAATATATATGGCTGAAATGGTTTCAAGATGCCATGTGCGTTTCTGCAGACTATAGCTCCACATAGCTTCTCTGCAGAAGCGTAAAAATCTTAAATCCAGTCATTAAATCCTGGATTCATTAAAGTAAATTTTCTACCCCCAGAAACCAATTACTAAAATATTTTTTCATTTTTCCCGTTATAGGTCTTAATGAAAAAAAAAAAAAGCTTTCATATTTTGAAAGAATTCCTTGTGTTTGAAAAATCTTTGCGTCCTGTGATCCATAACACATCACTGACATTCTTGCTTTGCTGGTTAATAGGAAATCGCATTTGATGGATTACTGAGGTTCAGCTAAATAATATTACAATGTTTCCCCCTTAATTTTGTCTTGGAGCAAGAGATTGAAAAGCTACCAGTGTAAACTTATCAAGAAGTCTGAGTGTGGGCTTTAAAAATCGAATAATAAAATGAAATCCTCTGGCAGGCAGGTGTAAGGATACTGCCTGCAGGACTGTGTTTTCTGATGCCATCCAGTGAGATAATGAATCTATGTCTATGGAAATTGATTCATTAATATTTCATTGAGTCGGCTTCAGTACAATTCATGAACTGCCCCTAGAAATTCAATAAGTGAATTCAATGAGTTGCAGAGCTTAACAAATCTGGAGCAAAAAGTAAAAATACTACGAGTTGGTAATTACCAGTGGAATTTGCTGTGTGAGGCGAGCCTTGGAAACACTATTTTGTGGGTGTATTTTATCTTCAGAAAAGCCTAAACAAAACAGCTGCAAACCTGCATACACATGTGGACCCAGAGAGTGACGCTAAAGTAAAGAAACTTTGAACTGGATAGGGTACTGAAACAAAAACTTACCTCTTAATGCTTTGGGTTGTTTGAAATTAGAGCCTGAGCTGGATTTGCATTTTTCAGTGGTAGTTATCTTTATAATGGGCTTTTGCTACATAATACCTAAGCCTTGGCAGGTGCAATTGCAGAACCCAAAGCACGCGTTGTGACACAAGCTTCACTATTCTATCTCCATTAGAGAGTCTGTGGGAAAGAAAAGTTTTACCCAGCAGCACACAATGCAGCTTGTTATTTTGCTACATTTTGTGCAATCAAAGGATGTTGGACAGATGTGAACATTTAAGCCACCTTGGAAGAAAGGATAACCGTTGAATATGCTACATAGCTGAGGTTTTGGGTCAGAAACGCATGCATGCCAGTAGCTCAATTCACCGTGCAGAATTGGCATCAAAGGGACTGATTAGGAAAAGAGATTCAAATTACCCTGTTGACTAAGTAATTGGTCTTTGAGTGTCCCTAAAAAGGAACCGATAAATAATTTTATTTTCATTCTGTATCAGTGTCTCCAAGACCATGTCTAACTAACCTGTATTGATGTCTTTTAATTAAACCATGCTTGATATGCTTATGCTGCAGTGGTGCATACTGAGTGTGCATGCTAGACATTCCAGATAAAGTAATTATGCTATTTGTCACTGTCATGATTAATGTGTGACAGCTGTTATGACAGCTGTGCCACTGTTTTGTCACAACAGTATGTTCATCCATAACAAAATTAGGTGTCTCACTCGAAGGTACACAGTTGCTGCTATTTTCCTAAGAAGTCAACAATGAAGAAAACTGAGAAGGAATATTACATGAACTCTGTGACAAATAAGAGAAATGACATCTTTATTTTTTCTTTAAATGATGATATGGCTTGCCTGCATTGGAAATGCAGATAGCTCACCTTTAGCAAACAAGCTGTCACACAGAGCCAATCCACCACTAATCTAACTAACAAGCTCTTTCTGTGTGAAGGGATTGCTTCATAATTTGAACTTACCTTGTCAGGCAAGGCTTTAGATGTTATCTAAATTAGCATTGGCTGTAACTTTCCCATCTGTCGGGGTGTAGGGGAGGGGGAAAATCAGGAGAAAAAGCAAAGGCTGTACATAACAGAGCTGGGGAGGTGCATCTTCCTCTCCCTTTGTAATCAGTCAAGCAAAGCAAAATAAATAACCTTCTCTGCATTTGATCCCACCCTTCTCTCTGACACATGCATACTTCCACTTGTTTTAAGCTAATTGAAATCTAACTCCAAACTGGATCTTAGATCATCTAATTAAATAGTTATTAATGTTACCTAATATTATTTCTTATGAAGCCCTGAAACAGGATTGTAACTATAATTAAAAAAGTGATGTGAAGAGACAGATAGCTAAAAGAAAGCATTATTTCTTTATCTGATAAGTTTTGGTGGCATGCCTATTGTGCCTATTGTTTAAGTACAGAAGAATGCTTCTGCTCACTACCAAAAATAAGCCGTGAAACATGAACCTTAGAGTAGGAAAGAACATACCCTGACAAACATGCAGATTTATACGAAAAAGAACACATATATTTAAAAGTAGGAAAGACCACTTTTTTTCTCATAAACTCATTTGGAAATTGTATATATCTGTTTATTTGTATCGCATTTTCTCTATAATTTAGTTTAGGTGAGATATACGTGGTGTATTTTACTGCTGTAACCTGCTCTTTGATGCAGAGGAAGAGTATCCATGGTGCTAATTCTATTTTACCCCATATGTGGGATAAAAGAAACTAGCTCAATTACTGTTGCTACTAGACATTTTATGTCAAATAGCACTGTGTACTGCTTTTTGTAGCTTAGTACTTATATCTGAGCCAAAGTGGACTGTTTGGAATTACCTTTAAAAACGCATCTTTATTCCTCATTGGTGAAAGAAGATTCATCAGGGAATTTCAATTCAGTGAAAGAAAATAATCGGTACAGAGCCACTTATTTTCTTTCCAACAATCATTTCAAGACTATGAAAAGAATCAGGTTTTGTATTTGTTGGAAATAAATAGCATCATCAGTGGATGTGTATATTGATGCGTTGAATGAACTGACTGATATAACTGCATAAATCTAAGTCAGATGAGAAAATGATCAAGTTAAAATCTCTGAATTTTTAAATACTCTTTCCCCTGTTTTTGGAAATGTATGTGAGACAATTGTAATGTATTTGCATCACTGGTCATAGATACAGAAGAGTATGATAGATACTTTACATATGTAAAAAAATTTACTTTAAAATTAAACCACAAACTGGTAGATAATCCTATATTTGCATACATTATATCCTAGTCTTTTTTTAAGGCTATATCAAAACTCACATGAGGAAAAAAGTCCTAATTTTTAATACAGAGTCATTACAGCATTCGCATGAAAACTATCTAACAGGTGTGTGCAGTTTTTGTATGAAGACGAGACTCTGGATATTGCAGAGATAGGACCTGTCTTACAGTTTTTCCTTATATCACTCCAGCTCCAAGGGAAAATACAAAAATTCCTCTGTTGATCTTCTCAGCAGTAGTTTTGGTTATGGTAAGGAGAAAACTGTACTGATGAGTGTCTGTCTGAAAAATCCAAAATTTTAGTTTAACATAATTTAAAACTAAAACTCACCCTTCTGTGCTTTTGCCTATAAATGCTGAACCTTTACAGTGGCAAAGAAAACTTTCAAAGCTGTTCAGTGACATTTAAAAATAAAGTAGAATCCTCCTTGCCAGAAAACATTTTTCGCAATGAAAAATTCCAGCTTTAAGTAGAAACGTACTCTAAAGTGAAGCCAGGCCAAGCACCATTTTTATTGAGGGTATCAACTACTTTTTATTTTAATTTACTTAGTGAACAGATTATTTTTGAATTTTTCTTCCTGTAACTCTTTAAATACTTTTTCCTTTTATTTTCCTTTAACTCTTTTCCTTTTATTTCCCTCCAAGTCTGTCTTGGAAATTCATTTTTTACCTGAGAATTGTCAACTCTATTTTGATGGAAAAGACTGTTTTTGCACCATTTGAAAAAAAGAATTCAAGAGTTTTCTGAATTATTCTCTATTGAAATCTCAGTGCTCTTGCATGACTGTGTCCCAATCTGGTTCAAAAGCGACATGGCAAACTGTCCTTTTTCTGAAACTTTCCGTATAATTCTGTCTTTTTCAGAGTTTATGTGAAGTCTATGTGTGAAGAAACTAGACTATATGTAAGAGACAGAAAATATTTTCGTGTGCGTAGTGTTGAGTGCCATAGAACTTCCTCTGATTCAGTAATGGTTTTTAGAGCGTACTTCAGTGGCAGTAAGATTTGCACATGGAACCTCTTTGTGAGTATTTCCCCATCTATTGGCTGCCTTTCCTTTATGAAGTATGTAGGCAGCATGCATGTAGCCTCTCCAGAAAGATCTACTGGAAAGACGATCTTGATCAACCTCTTCCAGAAATGCATTCAAATCATGCAGGTTGCATGTAGGAACATCTATAAAGATGTGCACAGGCACATATATAGGAACAAATAAACTGAATCTTAATTACTGACTGTTGTGGAGCTCTCTACTCATATGAAGTGACTTTGAAAGCTTCACTGCTAATTGCTGATTACATTCAACTTACCGGTGTGATCCTGTCACAAAGGCAGCAGGATAAACATGGATATAGTGTGTTTCAGGGAGGTAATGTATTTGCATAAGATGAGTTAACCTTTGAAGTACAGGGCCCATTTCTAGGGACATTTTAAAGTAATGTTTGTCTTTTATATTTAATCAACGTTGTCAGAAGTATGTGCTACAAAAGGTTTGCAGATCCAGGCTTATGCTGACATTTGTGACTGATCCATTTCAAATGTTTGATTGTCTTCTGAATTATACTGTTATTATTATTATGTGTGTGGAATGAATATAGCGTCCTACTTATTCTTTGGGTGAAACGAAGCAGAAGGTGCAGTGTTAGCAGACAGAGCTCTGCAAACACCCAGCCTGGCAGTGTCAGGATTGCTGTCTGGGTCTGACAAGGTGGAATCAGATTTTACGTGCTGTAGGACCAATGCATTGATTCCCATGAGCATTGGTAAGACTGTATGACTGTTGAGGATGAGGTAAGGGGTGTCGTGCGATTATTTTCTAACTTTCAGTGTTGTCTGCATTCCCTGTATATTGTGTACCCCAAAAAGGAAATGAAAAGGTACCCCCTTCCTCAGAGGAGCCCAACTCTGTCACTCTTCACCCTTTTGCTTGTCATCTTCAGGCAGTGCAGAACAAGGGCACCTGAGCATATTAGAGTGAGTTGATTTTCTGAAGGATGGCATGCAGCAAATGTACCCGCCCTTTTGGGAGACAAAACTGGTCAGAAAAAAAATATGGATGTGGTTTGCTTGGGAACACAGCACCAACTGTCAGAAAGCATTTTAGCAACAGCTGAGGTTACACAACATGGCAGAACTGACCCAAATTATCTTCTTGTATACTAAACCTCTAGTGCTGTGCTTGAAATCTCTACTACCAGTTTGCATCTAATCTATGGAAGTGACTAGAGAAATTCTAAAAAATTACAAGCATGTGATAAAAATTAAGAGCTTATGCTTATGTCATGAGTACTGAATGAAGCATAGTATCAATCCCGAAAGTAAAAGCTTTTACTGGTACCGAACATCTACCAGTAAAACCGTGAGGTTTGATAATCACATGTCTGCTAATGACAGGGGAATTAGAGTCAACAAACTGAAAACATCAGGGACATTAAAAAATACTTGTGGCTGACTTTACAGATATTAAAAAAGCAATGATGCGTCCCATTTGGGGTCAGCTTTATGGCGCAAGAGAGTAGAATTTGAAGGCATTTTAAAGGAGAATGATATGAATAGACTATATTTAACTAGTGACATGCTAAGCCTAGAGAGGAAGTACAAAGGAATGTGAAATTCAGACAATGATTGGAAACAGCTTCTAAACATCTCTATGTTTAGCAATTTACAGTGCAATAAAGCAAACAAACAAAAAATCAGAAAACAACAGCCAAAAATACTTTGATCATTTAGTAAACCACAAATGGAGAAACACCAAACCAAAAGAATGAATTTTTCCCTCTTCCTTGCTTCAGTTTGCAGATAGTCCTAGACAGCAGGAAGACCAATAACAAGCAGTGTCTGTCTGTTGATCAGGCAAACTTAGAAAAACATCCATAAATCAAACTAGAAAGACTCTGCTTCTTGGGTGACCAGGTAGAGTAGTTTCTGTGAATTCATTTGCTCTGGGCTGCAAATGGATTTTAGCATGCAAACACCATCTCTGATTATTGGATGAAGACTACTAGCCTTTCTCAAATGTTATAGGTTACTCTGATCTCTGAGAGTAGACTGTAACTGGTAAATTACATTTTACTGTCTGGTTAAATGTAAATAAAGTAATAAGATCTAGTTATTTACTGGTAGGTCAGGCAGCTAGCTTTCATACAAAAAACATCATCCAAAGCGAAAAATTGTCTTGTATATTTGCAGGCTATAACAAAGCCACTAATAAAAATATATTTTATTTCGTCAGGTGAGTCTATAGCTTAAGTATTACTTTTGTGAGTTCAGACGGGATAAATTTGTATCTCAGACTGCATGCCCTTCATGTTGCAGAACATCAGTGTTTTAGGTTGGCTGGAAGGGGAAATGAGACCATAAGTGGTTGGCACTTACTCAGTGCAACAAGTTCTAAACAGACCAAAGAGCTGGAGCAGGCACCACATATTGTTTTCCTGGAGGTCATGGGAAATGGCAGAAGCAGAGAGAGGCCCTTAGCAAGCATGTCACAGCACATTGATCATGCAGAGGAGGAAACACATCCTCATGGCTGGGGCTGTTAATGAGGAAATTACTGTTTGCTGACCTTGCACCTGCTTGAAGCCTTGCTATATGGAAGTACTGAAGATTCAAAATATCTCGTTAAGATCAGAGAAAGGGTGTGTGGGTGTGAGTGCATCTTCTTTTGCTTCTAATGGGAATATTTTTCCTTTGAACTTCAGCCAAACTTGGGTTAGTTTTCTAGACTATGATAAAGTCTGAGGATTCAAATACAGAGTGACCTTCCCCGTGATTGTATTGACTGCCTGTTCCTGATCTGGTGATTAAACGTAGAGACTTCTTGCCAATGTTGTCCTTGCCCACGTATTACTGCAGACAGAAATGCTAATTCTCATCTAGTTCTCTTGTGAAGAGGCAGACTTACATTGTTACCTTGAGATTTTAACTCTAAGAAGCAAGGTCACAGATAATGCTGTTGAGTATGCCTAGGCCATTCCCAAGGTTGATGAACATGTACTAGAAGCAAATCTAAATATTTTCCAGTAGTAGAAATGTCTCCTCTTTGAAGACTGCAGATCTACTGTTTTATTCTGTTCAAGCTTTTTGTCTCTCCTTTCATTTTTTAAAAAATATAGTAGTTGAAATCATGTTAACTTTGTATAATATGTTCACATTTTCTCACTTTCATCAGGGTGTTATATAAATTAGGCTCTGATCTTGTGAATAAGCATATGCTAGTCTTTTATGTTATACTTAATTCTGAAAAGCAAGGCATATTTTACCTAGACAAAATGCTTGCTTAATGCACCAGCTTTCTAGTACCTCGTCTAGATCTACTTCCATGACGTGGTATTACACTGTGTAAATGCACCCTGTGTGACTGGAAAAGAAAGTGAAAAGAAGGGGGTGAACCAGAAAAGGTAAGGAATTTGATTATTTTAATTAATTATTTTCCTATTTTCCAAAAAATTCTCAATATTTGAATAGGTCAGGATTCTGCCTCTGATTTTTTATTGCTTTCATCTTCTGCCCCTAATTTCACTTAAGTACAGGTGGAAGTTATGTACCTGAAAAAATATTAGCCATCTTCTTTTTATTGCATTAGTAGAAAATGCGGCATGACCAATGTCTTTATCTTTTCTCATATTGAACAGACATTTGGTAAGCAATGTCTGTGAGATGACCTGACATATCTTAGCTGAAAAGAACACAAATAACTTTCTCCAAGGACAGAACACATGGTAGCCTTGCTGGCCTTTCCCTGGGAACCAGGTTTTGAAAGACAAAGCTAAGTGAAACTCAGAGCATGCATAGCAATATCTAGGATTTACTATTCCTGTAAAACCATGACAGTAAGTTCCTTTGAAGAATAGCTCTCTGCTTTGAAGAAATAGTGTGTATATACATATATACGTAAATGTATGTATATGTGTATATACATGCGCTTTTCTATGTATATACATATGCATCTTCATCTGTGTCTGTATCTACTTCTATCTATCCATCTTATACATATAAGGATAATACATTTACAGGATAATTTAAAATAATGTGGTTGCTAAATGAGTATAGAGACTACAAAAGGACTGTTAATCCGGTAAGCAATATAACAATTTCTTTATTTCTTAGAGCCAGTCATATTTGTCTGTTCTGTACTCATTCAGTGTTCTTTGTGCAAAGCCAAAGGAGCACAAGAGGCAGCTATTAAAGTGCGTCTGGAGTTCCACAAACCACAGATCTTGTCTTAGGGCAGGAGGTGGTAAAAGTGATAGAGTATCTTAGGTTGTTAACTCCTAATCTGTTTTATATATATTAAAGACTACAGAGAGTGCAAGATCAAACATACGGCCTCTGAATGGTTTGGAACACATATGCCAATATTTAAGCCCCTCTAAGTTTGCGTGTGATTCCCAAAATAATAACTGAAGCTTAAGTACCATTGCTATTAATTTTGTTCCAAATTCAAAAGCAGCTCTGTTACTGCTATTAATACATCAATCATTCTCTACTAGATTCCTGATTGTGATATGCTGTGATATCCCAATGAATAGGAATGAAGAACAAGTGTAACACTCTTACATGACCATTGCTTTCACATCCAATTTACGATACCCAAACATTTTTGTGCCTATTAATCTAACATTTTTTTTCCTAAACACCATGGTGTAATATATTCGGCTGTAAACATCCTCAATTTTTGTAAAAGTGAACAAAGAAAATGTTGTTACATTTTGCAATCCCTTTACCCTCTCCACCAAAACTGTGAAGATTATTACTTCCCGTGAAAAAACCTTTGTGCAACAGGAGTGGGTTTTGTCAAACTGGGCTTTTTTTCTCTTCCTTCCAGTGGCCAAGCTCTGTGGTATCATCCCAGGCTGCTGGGGTGCTTTGTCAAAGGCTGCCAGTTAGAAACTAGTGTCAGTCAAATCTAAGTCAATGTCAGGACTGTTATGCAACAGTTGCTTCCAAGTTTTGCTTTAATACCTGGGGTTTGTGTTACTGATATTAAATAAAAATTCTTTGCAATGAATTTTAAATGAAGCAAAAGCTCTCACCAGAGATTTGTTAAAAGCAGGCTAACAGTTGTTCTCTTTTTTTCCCCCTCCTTTTTAGTAGAAGGCGTTTAAATTATATATTAACCAAAAAGGTAAACAGAATAAAATGGGCAATTAAATATTAATGGAAGATGTAGTGGAATTGTCCTGTGCAGCACTTAAAATGGCCTGAATGATTGAGCTGTGAATTGCTCTCCCTTAGGTATTGAAAAATTCATCAGCACTATTTAATAAATGTTCGTATTCGTAGCCACTCATGTTTACACTACAGCACTTCCAGGAGAGTGCTTACTAAAGAAAACATTTTAATGGAAGGTGAACTTCCCTGTACAGTGAGTCACCTTAAATTATACAGGCTATGTGGCAGAGGAGACAGAGAAATCTCTGAACTGACAAATGAGAAGTCCGCATAAATTAAGAGCATCTTTCCTTAAAGAGAACTGCCCATGGATTGTAAAGAGCTTTCTGAATCCAAAGCTATTTTGAAGCTTTTAAAAATTCATTTTGTTTGCATTTTAAAAATATTTAACCTTCACTGCCCGTGTGAAATTGTCTTCTGTGATGACTCGGGCTAAGGATGTGATTATTACTGGAAAGCCGCCTGCCTGATCTAGAGGAAGGGGAAGAGTGGCAAAACAAAACTTGCATCACAAATCAATCAAACGTTGAAGTAGCTCTTCTCCAGGTGACACTCTGTAGACTCAATTTACATATGCAACACATTAAAACTATTAAAATATTCATTAGCAAATTTACTGGGTTAATTAATGAATTCACACCAAAACCTTAGAACATCAACAAAAAAAAAAAAATCCTGAGTGCTTAGTGTATTAATATGGAAACTACTGAGGTCATGAGAATGTCGGTGCTTTATATGAGGATTTTTTGCCTAGGTGTGATTCAGTGGCTACCCCAGGCTGGAGGCCGCATGCTGCTGGTAGCAACCCCCTCGAATTCTCCCATTGCTCCTGAGTGCCAGGTAGGGTGAAGAAGAAAGCAACATGCTTTCTGTTTTCTGGAGGGTCGTGTTGGATATGCTCTTCACAATCCAGTGACTGCGGCGTAGCCTGCCTTTGTGTCCCTGTTCTGCTCCAGGGGGTGGGTTTTTGAACTTTTGTTGTACATGTTATTTCTCTCATTAGCGTGTTCGAGTCTGCAGCTTCTGGAATGGTAGGACTGCTCATAGCTAGTCTTCAGATGAAGCATTAGCTGCAGAGCAGTGTGATCTTTGTCTTTTAGGTTATTAATCCAGCAGAGGTCCCTTCTGACCTTCGTGACTCTACGATTCTGCTCATTAATTCTCCCCACAAAAAGCATGATATCCCACAACAGTTCAGTTTGGTGCACTCTGGCTGTGCTAGAGAAGTTTTGACTGAAATATTTGGCTCTAAATGAAGTTTTCTTGGTTTGCTGTACAGGTTCGCACAGTAATTAAGGACTTGTGTTGGCTTGGCAAATGGATGAAGTTTAGAATAAAGTAGTAGTTTCCTTTAGGAGAATTTAGATTGCTTCTACTGAACTCACTTGGTGGCAAGTTGACTATACTTCTAACAAAAGATGTATCAGACAACATGGGTCTGCGAATATTTTCTGAAGACAGCTTCTTCACTGAAGGTTAGTATGGCTGGAGGCGAGATTTGACTCAATTGCTATGCTGTGAGGGAACTAAAGTAGATTTCAGAAAATAATTTTCTCCCACTTTCTCTAGTATGTGCTTCTCTCTGGAAGCTAAGTAAAATTCAGCCCTTTCAAAATTCAGATTTTGTTTCCATGAAGTGTTTCTCAGAGGCAAAGTCGCCATTTGTAAAGCTGCCGTAGCAACACTTGCCACAAGACAAGGATACGCTAATTACGTTGTAGTCCTGAAAGGATAAACTTCTCAGCTCAAAGAGCTACCCAGTGGAGCTGTGTCAGACAAACTGGGTCTAAGAAATCCCATCCCTCTCTGTCGCTGTCATAGGGATTGATGCATGCACAAGCAAAGACGCAGATGATGGTTTCCACCATAGCATGAAATGACAATAGAAGCTGAAAATGTTTCCAAACTCGAGCAAATCTTATTTATTATTTGCCCTTCTCATAACTGACTTCCTAAAATGGAATGTTTAAAAACTGTACGCATAGAAACTTTTCAAATAATCAAGATTATTGTATAACTGCTTCAAAAAACTCTTCCACAAAACATCTTGTCAGAAAGGAGTAAGGTAAGCACATCATTAATACTATGGTCTGGAAAAAAATCAAAGCTAATTAGGCTTTATTCCTCAGTGATAGCTTAGAGCCCTACCTGGGAACAGATCACAATAAAATATTTCTCATGGGATTAAAACTCATGTTTTTATATTTCTTTTGGTGCGTTTGTGGAGCCGTTAAGGGAAGTGTAGATTCTGTTATTGTAGTGCAGCATGTAACCGTGATGTGGGAGACAGGGATGCTGTATTATGACACAGAAGCTCCCAGGCAGTGTGGCTGCATTACTGCTGACTGCCTTCACCAAAAGTAAAAGAAAAAAAAAATGCCCCTAACTTGGATCAGGTTAGTACAGGAGTGAAGAAAATACAAACTTGTCTTGGTAGCCCAGGCTTAAATTCATTCTTTGTTTCACAGTGATAAGGTTTAACATTATGGAATAAGCTGAGTTACGCTGTCTGCACTGCTGGCTGACATGATTTAGCTAATTTCAGTTAGACAACCCTGGTAAGGAGCATAGCTCATCTTGTGTTGAAGGCATGCGCTCACTCAGAGAAAATTTAGGTGAAAAAGACTTTGTGCTCAAGCTTCAACAAAAACTACAGCACAGGTGATAAGAAGCTTTGCTTGCAGAGCAAAATGTTAAATTTCCAGATAAACAGAAAAATAAGGCTATGTACAGTACTGCTGTCTGGTTTCCCCGATCAGTGGCTATAAGTTGTAGTTAAGACATGTCTCTGATTTCTTTAATTACAAGGCAGGCTAGTGAGTTTGGCATCTAGTTGTGTTGATAAGAGAGGACAGGACTTCCCAGAGCTTTTTAGTTAGTAGAGGGTCCTCTCACAAATATAAACTATGGGAGACAGGCTACCCAGCAGCTAGGTAAGTACCAAGCAATCGGAGAGTCTCGGTACCAAGCAATCTGAATGTCTCCAACTCTGGAGACACTCAAAACCCACCTGGACACGTTCCTGTGCAACCTGCTCTGGGTGACCCTGCTCTGGCAGGGGGGTTGGACTAGATGATCTCCAGAGGTCCCTTCCAACCCTATGGTTCTATGATTCTATGAGAGCTGACCACAGTAAGAAAAACAGTGTGTGTGACCTGGGCTGATCCCTACCCCAGAAGCAAGAAGTAATGGAAGAATAAAGGTAGTGGTGGTTCCGACTCTTCATAGAACAAAGCTATAGATGAAGGATTTCAGGGCCCTTATCACTTCATGTATTTATTTAGTTGCATGAGTTTACTACACTTCAGAGTATAGCTTCTTCACAGAAGAACGAGTGTTCTTGACTCCCATTAGGTAATTTTTGCTATAGATATGCTAGGGTTTTCCTGCTTTCTTATTTTCATCAATACTCATTTCCTAACTGGTCATCATGTGTGTCTGTATAGATGTTTACAGATTGGTTTAAACTAGGCTTGGTTTAGGCAATGCCAATTCAATCCTTAACTGAAGTGATCTTGATTTAAAGTAAAATAAGAGTGCCTAAGCGTACAAAGTTAAACAATTTGTTTTTTACTTTAATGTAATTAGCCTGATACAACATATTTATATGAGATAAATATGTATCACCTATATAGTTATAGAGAAACATTAAAACTGCAAGTCGTTAAAAACTTCAGAATTAAACCTCCTCTTCAGCAGAAAACACAACATTCAAAATCTTGTAAATACTAGCAAGCACTTCCTTACCATTCCCTCTGCCTCACAAAACTATATAAAATGTTTGCTTTTATGTAACTTGGTTAAGTTGAACTATCTGAGACAAAGCTTATTTTCCAAGCTAGACAGCTAGCACATCAAGTAAGTAATTTCATGTCGTGTCATGACTTCACATGTGACACGGTATGATCAATACCTTGGGTAATGAGGGAGAGAGGGTAAAAGGCCTAAATTTGAAACAAAAATTCCTACACAAAGAACCCTTGTTAAAGATATTTAGCATTTTTAGTTTTCTTCATGTGTGCATAGAAAAACAGAGATCTCTAATAAGGATGTATGGCAAATCATGTTATTGCTGCATACACTCTATTTTTAACTAACAAGAATGATACAGATTATCACTGGCTTTCATTTGCTGAGGCTGGGAATGATTCTTGTTCCTATTTTGTTTGGAGGTAGTTTAAACCAAACATTTGATAAACATCCTGCTTTTTTTTTTTTAACCCACTTGCTGTACTAAAAAAATAAATGCTGCTATCTCTAGAAGGCCGAAAATTGTAAAGATTACCTCTTTTTTTTTAAGAGGCGTAGAGGAATTAATACCAGCCCTTGGCCAGAAAGTTAGAACTACTAAATTTTTAGTGGAAAGGGATTTTAAGTAAAATTACTATTCTGGGAGAACCAACCTGCTTGATTTTCTGGCTGGTCACCTGGAAAACTCTAATTAGTAGGTAGATGGATATTGGCAGTAATTTTCCAGCCTTGTTGATGGTGAAAGACTGAATCAGTTTACTCAACCTTTTTGTCTTGTATCTTTTCAGGAGCAGGCTACTTGGTTGAGGCCCAGCAGTTTTTGTGGGAGGCTCTTATAAACTTCACTTTCACTTCCAGAGCTGTGGTTTCAATTTTTTTCTCATGGAAAAATCTCTTCAGTTTCCTTCCAGAAAAGTTTGTTTTTCCATAGAAAATAATGGTTTTGATCGAACTTTCTGGCAAGTACATAGGCAGTTCTGCTTTATGATCCCTGTGCTACCAAAACCAGTCTGTACCCATTTTGTATGTCATTAGCCGCTCTCAGAAGCAGAATCTGAGCAGAATCATACACAGCTTTTGAATACTTGAATTACTACTGGAAACATTGCATTTTAAATCAAGCTGCTTTGATTTGTATTGATGAAACAACAGACTACTTTTGCTGTCAATTCAAGTGTGTGTGGTATCTGAGAGAAGTATTGACTTTAAAAATAGGAAGCACTCAAAGTGCATAATGATCTCTGGCTGCCTGTCTTATCCTAAGTACTATGAAACCATAACCCCTTCTTGAGCCTGCTAGTCACTCTTCATTCTTTTCAAGCTCTAGTAAAGAAAAGTCCACTTGGTTTTGTTTAGGATCTTCCTCTGTAACTTTATCGTGATCCATTTTATGAACCTTTTCCCACTTCTCAGTCCTTCATTTATTGAGCATCAGACTTCATCTTGCTTCCCTTTATACATCACTCTTGGAATATGAGTCTTTTTCTCTGGGGAGCAGATAATAAGGAAAAGTGTATTTGTATCTCTCAATCTTGTTGTGGTTCTCTGCTGAAAAGTTCTCTTTTCCTGTATCTCTTAATTCGTCTCCTCCTTTCCTGTGCATTATTAACGTTGCCCCTAAATTATTTACTCTAGCTCTGTAAAATGTCATTAGTGAGAGCCGTTTCACTGGTGAGGAGAGCTAAAAACTAGCTTGCAGAGGATTGAAGGAGAGTGATAGAAGGAGAAACAGAGAGGCTAAAAAAATATCACTGTTTTGAAGAGGGGTAGAGGGTAGGAGCTTGAGGCAGAGGGAAGATCATTGGGAGAAAGGGCTGGAGTGCTGACAATAGTGCTAAAGAGAGGCTGAGGATGAAAGAGGGATCTAGTAGCAACATTAGGGAATAAAATAAAGAACTTAGATTCATTTGAAAGCAGGAGCACTGACATAAAAGGACATTACAATGCATCCATCGAGTGGATGGCACAGGGTAAGGCAGGAGATGGGCTTGTTCGGCAAAGCAGAAAAATCATGAAGGTAACCTGAGAAAGAGAGAGATGGTGCAAATGAATAGCATTGGTTTAGTTGCAATATGTAGAGAGCTAGGTCTTGGGTAGAGGAATGATGACGTAGTTTAAAAATACTAACAGTTGTCCCATGGAGGAAGGAGAAATGAAGATTTTGGTAGAGAAAAGCTTTGTAAAAGAATACTGCAAAAAAAGTTCATAAAAGAAAGATTAACAACCGGTTGTGAAAACTTCTTCAGTGAAACCCTAAGACATAGTTCTGACACTGCAGACAGAAACTATAGGAAAGCAAAAATGCATACTCATGAAGGAGAGAAACAGGAAATGATGCTGAGACAATGGAACATATAATAAGCTTAAAATTACAAATGCAAGAAGTGAAAGCAATGGAAAGGGATGAAAATAGGTGAGGAAAAGAAAGTCTGTCAGGGATATATAAATGTCTGAAAAACGGGGAAACTTCATTTCTTTCCCTCCAGTAGCCTGTTTTCTACTAGGATTTTCAGGCACCTTTAGCTTCATGCTCTTCTAACATTATTTGTGCCTTAGTTGTATCTTCTACATGGTCTTTAGCTAAAAAAGATTTGGTGCATTCTCGGTTTTGGGATTTTTTACCGTATACATAGTTTTCCTGTAGATGTTGGACCATATTGTACAGGCAGTATGGATATTTAGCATCTTTTCCAGGTACTAGCAGACAGCAGCTCTAAAGAAGCCCTTGGATCTTCAGGCTAAGACATGAAAAGTACGTTTTCCAAGCTGTATGCAAGTATAAAATGTGCAAATCCATTTATTCACTAATGGGGTTTATCCTTAGCTCCCTGTGCATAGCATAGCTTTGCAAATTTACTTACAAATGACCATACTGTAAAATTCAGGCTACTCCTGCGGGATAACTCTTTTTTTTTTTTTTTTTTTTTTTTTCCCCTCAGTAGGTAATTAATACTTAGATAAGTAATACATTTAGATTGCAAGTAACTATTCATGTCAAAACCTGGCAGACTTTAAAGTGACACATTCACTGAATCTTTGTTAAACTGCAGCAGCCTAATCCTTTTTGCCCTCCTCTGGCAGGTTTACCATGGAATTTAATACGTACTTGTATGGGATTATGCCTCAGAACTGCAGATTGAGAGACTGCATATGGATGCTGCATAGGGAATGGAGGATTAAAGACTGAGAATGTAAATGTGTAGCATGGTTTCTTATGATTAAAATAGACTGAGTTTAACAGATCATTTTTGATCTGTATTTTTTTAAAAACAAAGAACCATAAACAGTTTTATCAAAATTACTTTGAACATAGCCATAAAAACCAGAGATGCCATGTATTTGCTCTAACACCCAATTTGGCCCCCAGGGTGGAATCCTTCACGGGGATATCTGCATGCGTGTTTGAAAAGATTTAGTGGGAAATACTGAATTATTTGAAAATGTTGTGGGCACTTTATTTCAAATAATGCTATATCCCAGACCTTCCTACACATAGTTTATACGTCATGTTCCCCTCCCTTGAATGTTATACATAAGCAAAACCTGAAACATTTTTAGGCAAATAAGTCTGTTTGAAAGCCTGCCTGTAAGCTAGTGCGACAGTCAGTTCTTTGGGGAATTAAGTGTCAAAGGAGTTGCACGAGAAGTATTTTCTGCATCTTTGTTTCACGGCCAAACTTGGCTGACAAGATTCTTCCAGTAACACACGCATTCTGCTAAGGTATCCAGCTTCCGTCGCACAGAAGCTGAATGTCAATAGGCTTCACATTACGTTGTTCAGAACATCCAGAAAACACTAATTTGAAATATTTATCATTAGAGGTTTGGTTTGTCATATGGGGGGAGCAGTAAACTTTTTAAGTGTAAATTGGAGGGGCACCCTTGGAGGCAATATTTTGAATATGAGTGGCCCATCATTGTAGCAATATTCTGCGATCCCATCAGGTGGGCAGACAAGCAGACCGAAGACTGAGCCATTTGCCAGAAGGGAGTGACAGTTTGTTTGCTATGACAGATGACATTTTAGTTTCATGACAGGTTTATTTCATGAAAGGAACAAGTTCCTGCAAATGTTTCAAGATAACTATTTTCTTTTTTGTATGTGGTTTTGTGGCTAACCAAACAAAACAAAGGAGTAAAAAAGCAAATCTAGAATGTTTAAATTATTTTTTTTTCACTTGATTATATGTTATAGCAGGCACTGAATGTTTCTGGAGTTCTATTCACAGTACAGCATTCCACAAATGTTGCTTTTGAAACTCTCTCTTTTGTTGCTGGGTTGATGTGTAATTAAACTATAAACTCCAGAGATTTAACAGAACCCAGCTATGACTTTCATGGGTAAAAACTCAAAAAACTGAAGCTTTGAGAAGAAAATCAGCCTAATAAAATATTTTCAGTACAGTTCTCTCCACATGTCTAGGTATTTCAGAAGCTCCATGGGAGAATGCTACCACACATTCGGTAAGCGCTATAGATCAAGGAACTGAGAATTAAGTTTAATGTTGGTCCTTGTTGTGAACATACTTGCGTCCCTGCTTTGTGTCTTTCTTTCAGCATACTTTAAGAAAGTGGAGGTGGATTCTTTAAATGTTCATTTAAAATAATGGGCGGGTATGGTAGCTTTGTCTCTGAAATTACTGACTTAGAACACAAAAGCACCTTCAGGATGATTTATGGTAAAAACCCATTGGACAATCTCCAGACATTATCTCTAGCATGTTGAAATGCTGAAATCTTGGTGTTGATAATGGATCTATAATATTAAGGAATCATTAACTTCATGTATTAAAAAATATTTTTTTTTTGGTTGGGTAAGTTATATAGTAACTTACAAAGGCTTAAAGGTGTTTTCATGCTTCAGAAATTTTGATTTGAAACTCTAAGAAAAATCTTATAAAACCGGCTTAATGTAAAGGATTTTGTGGGCCTCTAGGTGCTCGGAATTTCTAAGTAGTGCGATATTATTCATTAGGTGTATTTTTCTTTTGCCCCTAAGTTTGAAAGTTGTGGCTAAAAATATTTGGCTGCTTATGCTGTTATGAATATGTATTTTTTCCTTTATTTATCTTGTCTACTTGTCACTCAGTGCTTAGGAGATGATCATAGAGATAGACCAAAGCAAAGTGTTTCTTTACTCTTACTCTTACTCAAGCAGAGTTACTACAAACCCCAGGAACACGGATGCTGCGTGCCCAGAGACTTTTAGACAGAATAATTATGAATTGAAAAGTAAGCAGAGGTCTGCCATAAGAAGAGGCTAGCAATACAAGTATCACTATAGCCTTAAGAACAAAATATGTTCATGACCAGTGTTAAAAACCTTTGAGACATGTGGAAATGTGTCATCCTGCAATTCTAACACAAACTAACTCACTTTTAACTCTGATTGATTTAAATATGATAAAGAATATACTTAAGTTATATTTGTTTCTGAACACAGTTAGGAGATTTGAAACAGCAAATAGCCTGGGAGAAAGGTCCATGTTTTGCTTGAAAAGTAATTTCTGTTCTCCAAATAATAATAATGCCACTTTCCAAATATTTTTTTTCTGATAAAGAACAATCTACACGAAAAAAGAGATGTCACTTCCTCTTCTCTCCCTATCTTGTCCTGTGAGATTTTTCATTAAGGTGAAGATCTGCCATCAAGGAGGAAGTATAATTTTGACAATTAACATCACTGCTTTGTGTGTTCTTTTGAGGATGAAGGAAAATGTGGAGAGGCTGTTTATCCCTTCATGAAGGCAAACACCATAACATTGTAATTGAAAACAGAATCATGCAGATGCTCCTGAGAGGTTAAGACTTTTGAAATCATATTATACCTACATTCATAACATTTATGTGTGTGTCAATTCAGTCTTTACATTAAAAAACGAAATGCAATCAAATGTGATAGAGGTGGAGTAACACAATAGGATAAACAACGTTGGCTGGTGGGAAAACAAGTAAACGCAAACTGAACAGCGAAATCTCCAAGATTTTCATCAGCTCTTCCCTACAGAAAGTGCAAGTGTCTTCAGAGCTTATGACAGGCACAGTGTGGAATTGCCCTTACATGATGCTCCGCCTTATTTTAAAGTTGTTTGTTAAAATCACCATGACAGTTCTGTACAGAGAAATGAGTGCAAGTGCCTTTTTGAAGGTTTGACCCTGAAATGAATGGGAAAGACTTGGCAAATGCTGCTGTGAACTGAAAAACATGAAAAGTAAGAAAATCCGTAGGTCTCCAGTTGTGACAGCTCAACAGTACTATATTTGTCTAGGTGGGAGAAGAATGCTAAGAACAGCAGGCTGTGCTGGATGCTGAATGGCATAAGGCAGCTGGATAGGTAGATATCCCGGAGTCCCACAGCGGTGGGATTTTTCTGGGAGAAAACAGAATGACATGTCTATCACAGCTTCACTGAAATGAGAACAATTCAGTGCTTTCTTTAAATATCCCGTTCTCTATTCCACAAAGCATGTTTTTAATGCAAGACTGACAGAGGAGAGCCTGTCCCATTGAAACAGACCTTGTGTCATCCCTGCATAAGCTCCTCTATTTTTTTGCGATTTTTCACTGTTGTTTGAAACTTCCAGTCTGAGGGAGGAAGGGGTATTCTACTGGTGAGAACTGAGCGAATTCACTGAGCTCAATGCCTGCTTGCTGCATTAATAAAAATCAAATGAAAAAAGCAATCTGATTAAATTACATGTGCCTTTTCCTATGCCGGTGGAGCTTAACTAAGCAAACAGAAGCAGTGGAGTAAATCAGTGTTGGTTTATTAAAGATCAGAATTCAATATCTCAATAGTTGAAGGGCTTATGCACCAGTGTTCTCACTGTTTAGCTTTTCTATGCAAAGAAAGTAAACACAATGGCGCTGTGGGAACTCCTGTTAGGAAAGTGACACTTAGAGAAGCCTAGATTTCTTGCAAGGAAGATGCTGCTCTATCTCTTACTTGTCATCTCTTGCCAAAAGATTATCATGAAAACAAAAATCTTAATATCGTTTGCTGATGGTGATGTCACTCTCTGTTACAGAGGCATTCTCCTTGAGATAGGGCTTGCAGCTAGAAATGTCCCTTACTTCGGATACTTTTCTTTTTAATACTCTTATCTGCACAAATACAGATTCCCCCTCACATTGATCTTAGTACACCATCAAGATAGCAGCTTTTTTTGGGGGGTGGTGCCGGGGGAGGGAGGGGGGACGACACAGAAGTTGAGGATGCTTAATCTGGTCTTTAGGACTCTCAAAGTTTATACATTGCAAGGTTGCACTCTCAGTATTAGGGGGCTCATAGGAGATGTCCAGAGTCTTGGATTGCAGTCTGCAGGGTGGAAAAGCTGTCAGTTAACTCCGTCTTAGTGGCGTAAGAAAGACTAGGCTTCTACAAATTCAAAAGCCAAAATATCTGCTCCTCGTGACTGGGGTTGGTTGATGGCTTTGTTATGATCAGACCAAGTACAGACTGTAGAATTTCAAATGTGCCTTTTACATCTGTATTATACTAATGATGATCAGTCTCCATACCTAACAAAGGGCATCACACTCTGCAGAACTGTGCTTGCTGGTGCACTTGTAGGAGCTACTCAGCTCTCCCTCGGAAAGCACTTTTATAGGCAGGCAGTTGTCCAAGTATCACTAGGTGTTAAGTAATATATTTTGTCTGTAGATACAAACTTAGATACTGGAACATAAAGGTAGAGTTCTGTAAAAGAATTGCACATTTAATGCCCAAGACAGTTATATAGGAATCAGTTAAAAATCAGTGCTTTGGTGCTAGTATTCAATATAATATTAATATGCAGTGAACTGCTTCGTCCTCTCTCCTCTTTTTGCTGGCAGTCACAAACTGAGTAAAGCCTTGTAATTGTACTTAGCTGCTGCTTTTATCTGTTGTCTCAAAAAGACTGAGATAAGAGACACCCAGTCAGAGAGATAAGCAATCAAGAACACATACGTAATGGTCTTTAGAAGCACAGCTCCTTCTGCTTCTGTACTGGGAACCCCTCGGCATGTATGATGCTTTGTGTAAACTAAAGTGCCCTCATGCGCTGCTTTTGCATGCTGCCCTGATGTAGACCCGTTCCAGATAGGCACAAAATTTCCAGTTGCGAATAACTAGAAAATTTCATTTTCTTCGCTGCTTGGATGCTTTGTGCTTCAAAACTTGATGAGATCAATGAGAACCATGTGGGTGGAGACAGGCAGCCATGAAGTTATTTTCTTGGATAAGAGCTAGGTCCAAGCCACAAGTAAGCTTGGCAAGAACTATCTCTTTCTTTAAATAAGTGATTTCCAAAAAGCTAGGATTAGTGCCACGTTGTGTAATATGTGTGATAGAAATAAGGGTCATCATCAGAGTTACTTGGAAATTTTCTAATAAAGAATTTGTGGCATCCTGAGAAGCCAAGTGGTCTAGTGAAACAGCAGCACCTGCAACTTCTGGCCAGGCAAGTCATATGACAGACCTGCCCTCACAGTGTAAGCTGCTGCTGAGAAAAAAAATTATGTTCTTCTATTAGCAATGATAAAAAGAGAAGAAATGTCATTGTCATTGAGCAGATACAAGGATATAAGCAAATATGAAATTATTCCTCTTTCCTGGCTCATGCGAAAAATTGAGAGTTTTGGTTTCAGCCCATTTAATAGTAAAATTAAATAGCAAAGATTATGTGTTTCCTTTAAAAGAATGTATGAATTTGTGTGGACTGAAAAACTTTAATGTGGGGTGGTGACTTTCCAGACAGATGAAGTCAAAGAATGAATTCTCTCATCTATGACTTTGGCATGTGCTGAGAAATGACACTCTTGAAGTTTCTTCTTGCAGACCATGAAGAATTTGGAAATGATTTTGAAAGATGAGATTACTATTAATTTTGCAAGTGCTGGATAATAAGGGAATCTATCTAAGAAGCAAGGACTGTCTAAATGTGCCGAGCCCAGAAGGGGGCAGAGGCAAGGAAAAAGCAACGGTGGTGAAGGGGAACACTTTGCACCTCAGCCTACAAAGGGACATGCATTTAATTGTGCGCAACATTGATGAGACCTTCTGCCTACTGAAATTCATTTGCAGAAAAGTCTTGGTATTGTTTGTTGTTCTCAGTGGTGGCCAAGTTTACAGAGAGCAGGGTATGAGTATTTCTATTGAAATATAAGAAAACAAGTTAATATCTACTTACCTGTTCTCTCCTAAAAGGTAAAGTGTCTCTCCATTACATTCAATGTCAGTTTTTAGCCTTAAATTAAAGATGATCCCAGACCTCACCTTGCTCATTCAGACCCTTTCTTGGCACTTATAAAGTCAGCAATCAAGTCTCAATAGTTGTTTCATGGCAGTATGTGAAGAAAGCTAAGTGAAAATCTCTTTTCAACACTAAGAAGCAATAAATATAGCAGACAAAAATTAAATTGGCAGTTATTTTCCGAATCACCTTAAAAAGAAGATAAGCTTTTTTCCTTGGATGCTAGAAGATACCCGAGCTACCTGACCTGCTGTGGTTTTTGATCAGGGTTTGAGTTTCTCACCATCTGTAAAAAGGGGAGGGAGAGGAGAAGCTAACTTTGCTAACCAAGTCTATGTACAGAGTTAATGATAAAGTGTCAATATATAAATTCTACTAGTTTGATGTTGAAACATTAACACTACTCAGGAAGAAAAAGTAAAAAAGGTACAAAAACTAGCTTGGTCAGATGAGGTCATGGACATCCTCTATAACTATTTTAAGCTGTCTCCTAAATACTAGGACGGTTCCTTTGATAGCACCAGCTCTCATTCAGAGGGCTGTATATTCGGTTCCCTTAGCAGAAGCTGGACTCCAACCCAGGGCTGACTATACAATCCATTACTAAATAAATGCCGGCTGGTTGGTAGCCATATTGACCTTTAGCTGAGTTACTGAAGTCCTCTTGCCAACATTCCCACCTCCTGCTTAATTGGCACTGTATAAAATGTGTTTCCTAGGGAGTGTACAACAGCAGTCATGGTCGCCTGCAATATTAACACAGCAAAAGAAGCGTGTAATTTATTCCTCTGAAAAATGGATGCATAATAAAATCCAGCATAATAAATCTCTTTCTGCAAGGATTATGATGCCTGCAAGTAGGCAGACCATGGTCTGTTTGCACAGTATTTGTTTCATCCAAGAAACTATTCTTGTTTTGTACCAAAGCCTTAGTGGTGCACTTGGGTGGCACCACAGCCCACCTTTTATTACCACTCAAGTTTATCTTTTTTTTGAGGCAAATTAGTCCTGTTATTAAAATTCATTGTAAATAGGAAGCTGTTAAATATGGTGAAAGATATATTTCACCACAACACGTGACAGAGAGCTTGATTACTAATAATTTCCATCCAGTAAGACTTCAGTAATTTGCAGAAACTATTGAAAATACTTTAACTTTCTTAATAAATATGAAGTAATGTCATTAAAGAAAAGACAAAGCACTTCAATGGACCATTGTGGAAAGGTTTATGTTTGGGTTCTGCAGTGGCAGAACACTAATCACGAAGTGAATTAGGTCAGTGAATTTTAGTGTGTGTTTTAGGGTTATTGTTTAGGATGAAACTCTGCATGTACTCTTTTTACATCATAGGAAAAATTAGTGCTTTGTGTTGGTGCAACAGCTTCTATAGAAATCATCCCTACTATTCTGAAGCAACCTAACAGGTTTTCTTTGAAAGATTCTTTTATTATACATACAGCTGTCTTTACACTGAAATTAAGAAAGGCCACGTCCTCTCCCTCTGCCTATAAAAAAGCCCTCCAACAAATGTGGTAATTGATTATATGCAAAAGTTACCTTTGAAACATATCTTGTGTATTTATAGGCATCTTTCAGTGTAGCAGGTGGAAACAGAAGCAGCATCACACGAATACTCAGCTCCCTGGAGGCCGCTAGCAAATGTTTCAAAGGTCTCCCTAGAGGGGAAAAATAACATTTTACTGCAGAAGTCACAAATTTGCAAGTCTTCTGGGCAAATAATAAAATTCAATGATTCAGCCCCACTAGAAAACTCACCATGTTTACCAAGATGTGTCACCATTATAAAATGTCATTTTTTCTGCCTGTGAAGTTTTAAAAACAGAATATTGAGTGTGTTCCTGAAGAGCTGTAAAAAAGCTCAAGTGATATTTTGTGTGAGTTTTTCCCCCTCCTATGCATGCCCTTTTGTCTCAACATCCATGTAAATATTTTTGATAACTCTATGGATCTGATATGATAAACATAATTTCATTTACAATGGAAAACAGTGAAGAGATTAAGTCAAAGTACTTACCCACTGCAGCACATCTATCAGGCCCACGATTGCTTCCTGCTCACAACTAAGCAGATATTGATGTACCTCTTTTACTGGATGAGAATAATCTCCTTAAAGACAGAAACGCTTACCTTTTGCTATTTCCCCTCGTAAGTAGAAATGAATGCCCTTGGATCTTTAACCTCCACTTGGACATAAAACAGAGAAGAGAGGGCCCTGCTTGACCAGGCAGCTCACTGGATGAAACCCTGAAATGCTGCAGCTAGCTCCATATCCTTCTTCCCTGTCTCCCTTGGCACAGAAAACCTCCCATTGCCTTCATTGCAGCAAGAATTCCCCGACACACAGAACTTGACCCTAATGCCTTTAGCTTCAGCATGAGGATGTTGCCTCTTGAAGCCATGAGGGAACTGGATTACTCCTTTATTGATCAATTGTTGAGTTAGCAATCAATGGGTAATTGACTGTTAACCTCCGTGAGATGACTCATGCGCTTAAGTCAGGCACACAGTTAAATATCTTGCTGAACAAGTGCCTACATACTGTCTGTGGCTTCTGTACACAAATTTGTCAGCCTTACATTATTCAAAGCCACGTAAAAAAAATCTTCCATAAATGAGCCACACAGAAAAGAATAAACCCGTTAAAGGGACAGATTTACAGAGCACTACCATTCCATATTGAAGAGCCCCCCCCCGCTCTGTTATTACTGAGGCAATCAAAGGTGCCTTGAAAGATTGCTAAAAATGATTAAGGGTGCTTTATTTTAGATTGATAACTGCAGTAGCAAGCGTGAGAAGGAGAGCGAGCAATTGAAGTGGATGGGATCATTGTGTGCCTGCCTAACATCGCTGGCTTAACATTTGTATTTTAGACTGTCTCTTGCCTAATAACAGCATGTAGTGAAATAAAGGGTTCGTTCTGGAGGTAATTGTTATGTGGTTGAATATAAACAAGACCCGTTCTGCAGTATATTTACCACAGTGCATATTTATGAGTTGGGTTTAATTAAAAGTCAGGAACACTAGAGCTATTTTTTAACTAGATGCCTATTATCTAGTGTCAAATGCTTGGTTTTAATCACGCATTTTATACCATCGTGACCTAGATCACTGCCTGTGACATACGAGATAGTGTGTTGTCTTTCCTGAGAAGATGTAGCCAAGCTTGATGGATGTTTTCTCATTCCTAACCTCATTACTACTGGCTTCCCATCCATCTAATAAAATGCTATGATAGAGAGTGGGAAGGTGCTATAAATCATAATATTCCAGCCGCTCCAAGCAGATTCATTAGAAATGCTGACTATATATCTCACACACAGAAAGTCAACACACAAAGTAGGTTGCTGCTTCTGCCCGTGCTGGAGACATCCCCTCACTCCCTCCAGTCAAGTTAGGATTTGTTTTTAATGGCAAAGATGACATTTAATGAAGTTCTGGGTGGCAGGCTGCTTTGACCTGATTAACCCAATAAATATTCCAGCTGTTATTAGTTTTAAACTGTGCTGTAGCCTGTTAGCTCACTCGCATCGTTACTCCACCACTGAGAATACATAATTGCTAACTAATGAACTATTATTTTTTTTGAGTGAAGTAAGAGACTGAGACGTCCTACTTTGCTGTTGCTTTTCCAGTGTTTTCCTTAAGAAAGGATATTCTGTTTCTCATGTAGTCTGTGCTAGGCCACTGAAGGGAGTATATAGGGGGAGGGGAAGAGTCTGCCCTGTCTGTCTGTCTTTCAGTCTATGAAAGAAAATGGGGCTATGAAAATCCAGATATCCCAGACTTGTTCCTGGGGAAGTGGAACTGAACTGGCTGCATCATCTGAAAGTCTAGGCCATGAATTTGCACTTCAGACTTGTACGGCATTTCATTTAGGCTTTGCTTTTTGGTGGAATCTACCCTTTGGACTGAGTTTGTTGGCATGGTCATAGTATCGAACTTTCCTTTCTTTCAGATATATTGCAATTAGTAATATAAAAACATCAGTGGCCTTTCTGTTGGAATTGAAACACGGTATATGTTGGTCCTTGGAATTATTTTCTTTCATTGTGTGTGACATGGGATGTCAGGCAAGCATACGGGCATAAGTGGACTGATGGGAGGCAGTGGTGCATACAGCTTGCAGGAATTCATCGGGGAACACCAGTGGGCTCGTCTGTCTGCTCAAAGGCTGTTTCACTCCATTTTGGGGAATCGAGATAGTGTGTAAGCTGGTAGTATTCTTTATTAAATCCTTGAGGGGGAAATGCAATTGTGTTTGTATGCTCTCTGCAAGCAGCATTTTCATTATAAGTCTCTGTGATCTCTAGTACTTAGTGTCAAACTGTTTCAGGGAAAATGATTGATAGCTGTTATTAGTAATCCATGGCTTTATGAATGTACAAATTAAAAGTAATCAGAGAGAGAGGGGAATTGTACATCAGTTAATATAATCCATTTATTTTGAAACATGCACTAAAGAGTGGCATTCATCTTTATTGCAAGGGCAAGTCTCAGCTTTGTGGTGATATTCTTAAGCAGATGATGGTAAAACATATAAAGGATTCACTTTAACAACATAGTGGCCACTTGCTGGTCCCTGAAGCATTCCCAAAGTTACACCTAGGAAACAGCAATCCCTCCTTGAATTGCAATGAACAATTTAAAAGTGTCTGTTGAATGTGACTCCCATTGGGGAGGCATAAGGACCTCTGTCACCTATAGACACCTCACCTGACACCACACTGGAGTGCAGATCTGAAAGGGCTACTGCCTCCCTAGGCCCCTTTCTGCCCCTACAAATGTAAATCCAAATCGATTTCTGATTGGATGTGACTGGAATAATTGTATGAAGAATTGTCATGTTTGGGCTTTGTTTTTTTAGATTTGCAGGTTTGTGTGAATTTATTTATTTATTTAAACACATTAATTAAATGTAAGGGTTATATGTCAATGTGCAAAACTCATGGCAAATCCTCAAAATTAATATCATAGGAGAGGTGCCTGTTAGACGTAAAAGTACAGTAAGAAGGGATTGGGATAGGATGACTGCAGTTGAATTGTCTGGCAATTATTGTAAATTCCTTTAGACTTAAACAGGATACACCACATTTTTATGCTTCGTTTTTATTTTTGTGGTTTTTTTTAAAGACATTGCATTCACCTATCACTGTCGGTGGTGTCAACAAAAGGAATATTAATACAAAGAAAGTCTTCTACGAAGATAATTATTTTTGTTTAAGGCCTACAGAATTAATTCAGAAAGATAAACATACAGAACACAAGCTATTTAATAGTATCTGTTGCAAGCCATGCTTATATTTTGTCCATTTATTCTGTAGAGTTTCCTCTTGAAGAGACCCATGGTTAGGAAACGCTCTGTGTCCTGTAGAAAAGCCGAGTCTTGGAGGAAGAGACATAGAACTACCACATGATTGAAGGAAAAAGGTATGATGCCAGAGCCATCCCTGCTTAGTGATATTGTTGTTCACAGATTGCTAATATGCTTAGTGCAAACGAGCAAAGATACACCTTACAATGTGTTACTCTGTGCCCTAAAATATAAAAAAAACTGTCACTGGCAGGAATTTAATGGAATTTAGTTGATATTTGAAGGATTTGGTCTTATGCACCCTGCTCTATTGTGTTCAGGTTTTGCTGGTTATGGGACAAAAGAAAAGCACTTCATGTTTATGTACTCCCAATCTTCCTAGAATAGTGCAAATCTAAATTTGTATTTACCTCAGGATATAATTGGAAACTGAAGGCTATCATACTTTGTTTATTATGTCACTTTGTCTAACGGTGGATCTTATAAAGTTTTCATGATTTTCATACCAAACAGTAGCAATATAGAGGCAGCAAAAGCCAAACCATTAATGTTTTTTTTGGGGAAAAGAGAAAAGCAGTCAACTTTTAGTGATATGGGCAATGCTTATGTATAATAGGGAAACGTGAATTCAGAATCTCCTGGTTTTTTAGGATTAAACACAAATTCCAATGTTTATTTTAATATGGGAACTGCTTTTAGCATAACTGCTTTACACTTTAGATATCTTTGCAGATCATAGAATATAGGTAGCATGGCACTTGTCTACGTGGTGTTATCATGGACTGTATCAATACAGCATATCATCACACAAGAAGCTCTAGAGCCTTAAAATTAGATTTATGGGGTGAGTAGTTGTGATAATTCAGAAGAAATAAAAAAAATCAAACAACAACAACAAAAACTTTTGCAGATACAAACTTATTTAATCAAAGAAAAAAAGAAATAGGGTAAAGGCCAAGTAAACACATAAAGATATTAAAGGAACACTTACCTAAAATTATATAGAGATTCAGTCTTATTATCTTTGTTAAATCTTCATGTCCTGGCTTCAAAACTGATATGTAAGAGTTACTGATTATTATAAAACATGTAATTAATCTTTGTACACAAGCATTTGTGTACTACATTTGGCAGTGTGTCAAGTTTATTTATAGCAAGACAAATCTGGGGGATAGTATGTTTCTTTCCCTCATTTTCCCTGTTGCATCAGAAGCATAGAGCTCTCTCACCACGTTATACAGCTGTACCTGCTCAGCCTCCCACCAAACTGTATCTGTCTATTTACTGACCTTGGGTTTTAGTAATGCGTAGTAGAATATTGTAACAAACGTTGAACTTGAAGTATAAAGAACATTTTTAGGTTAGGGATTCTAGGGGTAGTACTCAGTCTATCCCAGCTGAGAGAGAGAAGAGCAAATTTCACTGTCTAAAATTAAGGGGAAATCATGGTTTGGTTTCTGTAGTAGAGATGGAAATTATTGGAACAGAAATACTTCCTCAGTCCTAAGCAATCCAGGAATGATATAGTATGCTATTTCCTTTCCTAGAAAGATGTTTTAATTCTCTCCCATCTTGCATTTCCTTTCCTCCACTTTTTTCTGTGCCCTCACAATTCATTGCACTTTCTTATCTTTAACTCATTCTCTCCAACTATGATCCTTCTTCACCTGGGAGATGGATTGGTCTGAGTGTCTCCCTGAGCTGATGATGGGTTCTTACATAATTTTGATATCTGCTTTTCCTCGTCAGTGATGAATAAATCAGTGTCTCTCTCATTTTTCCCCTCTTGCCCCTTTTTCATGGTAAAGTGAAGCAGCACTGTCTCAAGTTAGGAGCAAACCTGACACACCTTCTTGGTCAGAATTTAGGTTAAGGCTCTCTACACGCTGATGCATACCTACTTGTACTAGTGGTACGGAGGTGTGCAGGATGTATGACATTAAATTGACTTTGACTTGTAATTATTTCCCATGTGTTAGCTAAGTTTTCTGCAAACTTCACTGACACACAAAGTGGACATTTTGTTTTAACCCCACTCTTATTTCCAGCTCTCCTCCTACATGAGTTTCACGGACCACTCACTGTATCTTCATATTATTGTCATGCAACTAGAAGCAACAATTTAAGTGGTTTTCGTCTTGCTTTATTACTAAATATCTGTATCTTCAGCTAAATTGCTGGGCCTCCCCTACTAGAAACAGAAGCAAAATCTGAACTACTTGTAATCTTCCCTTTCTCTTCACTGTAACCCACACACCTGCTTTGTAGCTACATGATATATAATCAAAAGAGTGCAGGTGCTCAGTATGATTGAATTGAACCCTTCCATTTAGTCTATTGCTTTTCTAATTCAGGAGTGATGCTCAGTGGGTGTGATTGAAGAGATCTATCTCTAATTATGGAGATTTCTCTGTGCAGTGTTGGAGGAAATTTTTTTTATTATTTACACTGTTCAGTCTGGCAGTAATATTTCTGTCTGCCAATGTCAATTACATTGCTCTTGACTGGTGCAGATCAGCAGTCTGTGATATCTCTGAAAAGCCAGTGTGTATCACATGTCACTAGCAGACATATTAATGTTTGAGTTGAGGAGTGCAAGTGATGTAACAAGATTAGATGGCACTGATATAAAGGACTAACTCTAAGCCCATGAATAACCAAGAAACTGCTAGATGACAACTGTCAATTATTTACTGCCCCTGTCCAATGTCATATTAATAGCTGGGAGTCTGCTCTTTTCCCTTCTTTCTCTCTCTCTTTTACTAGCTTAGTGTTCAATTTCTCAATTTTACAGAAGTAACATTATTTACAAGGCGTTTGCCCTGAGCTGTTATTAAGTGATTAGCAAAAGAACTGAACAAGCCGTGTTGAACTATATCCTCTGACATGCCAGAGGACTTCATTAACCAGAGAGGATTAACTAGTTTCAAAGGTATTTTCCCTTATCTTAGTTGTTAACACATCACATCTACTTTAGATTATTTTTTTTCTTTTCAAATACTAAACAATGCAGTAGGAAACAATTCTGTCATGGAAAGGAAACTAAGTGGTATGTTTTTTTTCATTTACCTCTGAGGAGAACAACTCCATACTTCTAAATAACTCGCCTATAATTGCAAGAAAATATGATATGTCTGAAACTCTAGTTGGATGAAGTTGCATGAAGGTGCATAGCCCAGGTATCTGCCATGAACTTAACCCCTCCAACAATAATAGGCAAAAAGAAACCCCTGATTTTCATATGTTGTTTCTCTTTTTTTTAAATAATTCTTTTTTGCATTCTGTTTTTACTTCATGTTTTCAGGCAAGTTTTTATTGTCTTCTGCCCCATGGGTTCAATTATTTCTTGCAGGTGGGCAGGTAGAGCTAACTAGAATAAATGATATTTTAGGTAAGGGGATCTGGATAGACAGGGGAGAAGAGAAGCTAGAGAAGACATTAACTGATGTTATACAATATTCACCTCAACAGGAGAAATGTAACGAACATGTTATGTATCCCAGACTACGCCTAGTCCAGGCTTTAGTTCATGCAACTAAATTTATCCTAACCAAAATGTCCCCTGTAGCTTCAAATGGGCAAGACATATTTCTTCTAAACAGATTGTGCAGTGACTGGCTTAATAAAGGTTTATTGAAAAAGAGCACTAGTTTGCAAATATAAAATAAATAATTATGGTTCTTGAACTAGACTTATCACTGCCCTCTTCCAGTGTATAAGGCCAGATAGTATTATGAACTGAACATTACAAATACTGGATTATGGTTGTTGTACCTTTTTAAACTTCCACAGCAATTCCACCGGGAGATCAAATGTCACCAAACAGCCATGAAATTCAAAAATGGAACTGAAAACTTTTAAGTTTAAATATAGTAGCCCAGTTACTATTTTTAAAACCAAATTTGACAAATTAGGATTAACCATGTGTATTTCATAAGCAACTTTAACTGGCTTCCAGACTTTCAACAGAGCCCACATCTGAGTGCATGTCTCCTGTTGGGAGTGATAATCTTATGCACTAGGTGATACTGATAACTATAGCATAAAGGTAGTAAAAAGTAGCCCTCTGCTTCTGCATGCCTCACAGTTTTCTGGTGCTTGCATTAGTACCTTTTTGTCAATAAATATTTGTATATTTATTTTTATGGGATTATTTCTGAACATATACTAACACTTTTGAGCAGATATAGTAAGTCTGTTGATTGCATACTCACTAATGCAAATTTTGTACTTTTTCATAGATTAAATATTTTTTTCTTATGATTGAGAGGTTTTGCAGCTCTAAGAAATGATTTAGTACTTGAATTCTAAAGGATAAAAAGAGTTACAGAGGATACTCAAAGGACTTCAGCTGGATATACTTTATATTACCATCTACCCTTGTTTTATGTCAGAGGAAAGCACATTTGCTTGTGTTTGTGAGGTACAGATAAGAAAGAACAGAGATCTTCTGGCACATATCAATAAAGCAGAAAAAAAGTTGCATAACAGCAACAGCAGTCTGCTGGGATAACAGATTGTTGCCCACTAGTAAGGGGGCAAGACTCATAATTCACAAGCAATGAAGCCACAAGTGAATTATAAAGGTCTTGTCCTCCTTCAATGGAGATAAATGAGTCCGTCTAGTACAACCAATCATACGATCTGTTTGGATAGGTATTCTTTGCCCATAATCCTTTCTCATATAAAATATTTTGGGTGGGTATCACAATAAATAGAAAATAAAAGACTTTCCACTTATTTCTTTACTCTGTTGCTGAGGATTCTCTGGTACTGAAGTGTTGAAGATATTGGCTGGTTTTCTTTCTTATTTTCATCTAAAGCTTCATTAAACTCATCATATTTAGTAACAGGCATATGTGACAGGACTATCTTTGGTTGTTTGGGTTTTTTTTTCTGTAACTGATGTATACATTCACTTTTTTTTTGCTGTTCTTACTTACTTACTAGCACCACACTTGCACCCTCCCACCCCATGCCTCCTAAGTATGATTGCTTCTCTGGTGGTGACATTTTCCAGTGCTCCCTGGAGAGAGGAGGGTGAAAGCCTGTTTTTAAAGCCGTACACTGCTGCTGTCTTACCACTGGTGGTGTTTGTCATGAAAGCCTGGAGTATTGTTACTGAGACCTCATTATGCCATGGGCTGAATCCCCGTTCAGGTAAAGAAATTTAAATGTGACCAGTCTTTTAAAAGTCATAATAACTATGGGTCTTTACATAAGATAACCTCTTAGTAAGGGTATAGGTGTTTTGTCAGACAGTCTAGTATTTGCATAAGATAAAGCAAAATAACACCTCCAAACTTTTGTGACAATTTTATTTGGTATGTTTTAAATTATTTGTTTGATCATTCATTTGTATTCCTTACGACAAGTAGGTCATATAAACTGAAGCATTGGAGCTAAATGGTGGGAGGGCAATCTCAGAGACAGAGTGAGACCAAAATGCTGATTCTAAGAAGTAATTAAGATTACAGGCAATACAAGCAGAGATGGCAGCAACTGAGATTTCATACTGATTTTTCATTGTAGGGTCTTCTTTCAGTTACTTGTTAATTTGACAGTTTTGCCAGCTGCAACTGAAATTTTTGATTCTAAGTGTCTTTCTAAACAGATTTAAACAAAATATAAAAGTTTTGAGACTCTTTCAGCTAAAATGTTCCAGTTATTTCTGAGAATCAGCTAAAGTTAAATTACAGTATATCATGTTTCAATATTTTTTGCAAGCACTTTGGTGACAGCACTCTGTCTACACTTAGTACTCTATGCATGTAGTACATGAATTTTTGTGGAGATGTTTTGTTTCAGGTATGTCCTTTTGCTGTTCTTATGGAATGTTGCTGAAATTTAGATGAGACACACGTCTCTAGTTTTCATGTGCTTGATAGAGTTATATCAAAATTTGCCAGCTAAATTCTCTAGAATCTCTGGCTACAAAGTGAGTATGCTCTTCCTCCTCAGAGGTCTTTCATGATGGCTGGTGGTGCATGTACCAGTGATGGTCTCCTTGATGGGACTTGAAGACTCAGTGAGATCTTCTGTGCAGTTACTGCTCCAGGGTGTTCTGTTGCCAGGCACAAAAATGGATTAGAAGGGCTATTTTTCTTGTACTTCATTGCTCCCATACTGGTGTTCAGGTAGTGTGAAAGAGAAAGAGGAAAGTCTCTTCCATGGCTTGAAAATAGTGTTGGCAACAGAGAGAGAGTTGAAGAGAAAGAAGAAATTAATAGGGAGAGAGAAAGAGAGAAAGAAAGAGGGTGAAAAAGCAAACACAAATGAGAAAGAAGAATAGAATAGGGCAGAAATGGAGGAGGCAGGACCTAGGAAAGGGACATGAAGAACTGGCGAGAGGAAGTTTAGGGTCATGCAGGGACAGGAAAGGACAGGAGGACATACACTATGAGAACTGCTTCAGTAAGTTACAGCATTTATTTCCTGAAGTACAATGTCAAGCTAAGGGTTTCCATCTCTGTTGCAAGGCCATACAAAAATCGGGAGAAATTGACTTCTTTGTTGAAAAGCTGTTTCCTTAACCATTTATTTATTATCAACCAAATTGTGACCATGGATAATGTCACTGACTATGAACTGGTTGACAGTGGCACTAGACTGTTAGGAAAAAACAACCTAAATGACACAATGGCCAATAGCTGGAATTAAAAAACTTTGGTTTTAGATTCAGTTTCCTTTTCAAAAGGATTGTTTTTTTCCATGAAGGATTATTTATTTATTCTCATTATGTAAGACCTTCTTTGAGAATAGGAGTCATTGAGAAGCTGTATGTTGTCTTAAACTTCGAGTTTACGTATTAAAATGCCCTAGCTTCCTGTGAGTGGCAATATCTGCTGTTACCCTTCTTATTTGTTTATCTAGGGTCTGAGGACTTATTTATATTATGTTACACTAGTCTAACACTTTCCTTAACATTGCTTGTAAAACCTGAACTAAACACTGCTATTTGTATAAAATATGTGTTTAAAAATGAGAATTAGTACTCAGTCTGAGTGTAAATATTTATTGAGTCACATACCATTTAAATATGTTTCATTTTACTTGGAGTGATTTCTGAAAGCCTCAAGAGCAACAAAAATCTTATGTAGTAAAAGTATCTCCCAAAGGAACTCCCTTAGGTTTTTCTGTAGGTTTCAGGGAGAACTCAGAACATAGTAGTATGAAATGGAGACGTATAACTAAAGAGGTATTGGTATTTCACCTGAAAGTACATTGTGTTTTCGACTGGTAACTGAAGTTAACAGAACCTGTCTTATATGTTCATGGGAGGCAGGCTCTGGCATTTCTACAGGTACTTAGATTTCAAATATTGGTAGCCTGCAACTCCTTTCTTTTTCTCCCTCTTCCCATAGACCCAGTATAAAAATTGGACATTTTCGAGTAAGCTCATTGACATTCTGGACTACGGCTATCAAAAAGCATTTTATTTTTGAGATGTGCTCAATGTCCCAGGAAAACATTCTGGAATCTTTATGCCCTTACAAAGCTGCTGTGGGCCAAAAAAAAATACCATCAGCGAGCACGAGATATTACCTGGCCTGTGTTCCAGTGGGAGGAGCTCAGGAGGACCATGCTGCTACAGGGTCTGATAGTTTAGGTCTTTCCAGGTAGCTGCAGTGAATTTTATCTATTGTCTTCTGAGCTTGTTTTACTTGCTGGATTTTCAACTAGGGGAAATCTTTCTACACAGATTCTGAATCCCTGCTTCAAAATCACAGCTGAGAAATTACAAGGTAATTAATAGGAAACCTCTCTAAAAGAATAAATTATGACGATAGTGATAATGGTCCAGACACTAGCCACACCCCTCTGATTTGCCAGTATTTTGTAGGTCAATGCAAAATATGTGGAGCTAAACTGTACTTGACTTCTGGTTGCTTCAGAGTAGTTGCCCTTCTGAGAGCTAGAAAAGGATGTTCCTGTCTTTGGATTTACTTTTTCCTGGTTAAGTTGGAGGATCAGGGAAACGCACCGGCATCTTCTAAATGTCACTGTCTCATCATACTGAAAAGAGATGACCATCACAGCCAATTGCACAACTTTTTGATGCCTGCTTTTATTCCTGACAGTAACAACAGAACAGTTAATGGTATGACTTTTCCTATGAAAATAACACTACTATATATTCCTACAGGAATAACTGTCAATTTGCAAATGACCATCAGTGAGCATCCATAGTGACCCTTCTCAGGTAAATAGAGCAAATGAGCAGTGGTACTCTTCCTTTCTAAGACACTGGCAATTTAGGAACTAATATTCTACTTGCACGAAGGAATTAGTCATGAAAGCATTTTTTCCTGCCTCTTACTGATCAGGACTCCAGTGTGGAAAGAATGCTTCATTCCATGTACAGTAACTTTCATTTCAAGTAACCCATACAGAGTATTTTTCTAAAATGGGGCAGTAAAATACCTTTATAAAGTTAAATATAAACTATATAAAGTATATATTTAAAATATATAAAGTTATAATTTTCTAATAGGAAACCTGAAACTTCCAAGAACAAGCCCATAATTCCATAATGATGTTGCCATGAAAATATGCAATATTCAATAGTTTTGAGCCCTATTGTCTGCTTTCTAATGTTCTCTTAAAAAGGTAGGTATGAGCTGGAGCAATCAGAAGAAAGATATGGTTAAAAAATGTGTACTTTCTCTGTCTATCTGCCCGTGTCTCACGTTCCCCCCACTTCCTGGTGGAAAAACATTTTTTTCCTGACACTATTATTTTTCCTGAAAATTTTCACGGGGAGGAAATTTATGAGCTTAGAGGTCATTTTAATTTTGGACCACCGATACTTATTTCTCTCCTGCTGCTGTGTTCTATTTCTAGCAATGAGTTTTAATGATTCTTTCTTGAACATACCAATCTTGTCATCGACTTTGAAACTTTCCTTGTTTTGCATAAAACAATTTTCAGTCATTATAGTACTTGTCCTTTTGAACTAAGGAGATTTGAAATAGCCAGTGTCAGTGTCAATTGATTAGTGCCATAGAAAAACTTAGCCTGTAAAGAGGAAGGAAACATCAGGAGTGTTTGAATATAGGAAGAGGAAAGGCATAATGAATGATAAATCAGGACTTTTAGATAACCAACATTAAAGCATGAGAATGAAATGGGTTAAAAATAGCAAATTTAAATGTGATAATTATTTAACATATGCTTAGCTTCGTGGAACTGTTTGCTGCATTTGGCATTTAGGACAATGACTTGAAAATAGTGTTGGCAACAGGGAGAGAGTTGAAGAGAAAGATGAAATGAACAGGGAGAGAGAGAGAGAGAAAGGAAGAGGGGGAAAAAGCAAACACAAATGAGAAAGAATAGAATAGGGCGGTAATGGAGGAGGCAGGACCTGGGAAAGGGACATGAAGAACTGGCGAGAGGAAGTTCAGGATCATGCAGGGACAGGAAAGCACGAGAATGAAATGGGGAAAAAATAGCAAATTTAAATGTGATAATTATTTAACATACACTTAGCTTCGTGGAACTGTTTGCTGTATATGGCATTTAGGACAAAGGTTTAGGCAGTTTAGACACAGAAAGGACTTACAGGCACATCCAAGTATACAATCTGGCAGTGACGATGAAAAAAAAAAAAAACAAAAAAAACCCCAAGAGAAACATATTTACACTGGAGAATGTGTAGCTTCTAAATAAATATTAATCTGATCTCTTTAGATTTTAATAGCTTTCATCGGCAATGATGTTTTCTAAACGTCAGAGTAGGATTTTTGAAAGACCTAATACTGGGAAAAAAAACATATTTAAAGCACATTAAAATTGACTCTGAGGTTGAAAATGGATGAGAACTACAGGAAACTTAAGGTCATGAAACTTGTTTAGCTGAATGACACAGCAGAGTATCTAATTCAATCTTTGTGTGCATAAGACAGAAACTTAAAGTGTAGAAGGTACCTAGAGAATAAAAAACCACGAAATTCTTGTTATTTGCTATTAGCATGTATTTACTCTAAAATAAAAATTCAGATTGTTAATATACTCTATGGATTTTGGTACGCAGGAAAAATATTTTTCCAGTTTTATTTAATTGCTTCTTATTTTTGTTACTGACTTAATTCTCTAGGTACTACATTTCAACAGTGAAGCAGGAGTACACATGGAACTATGAAGCATATATAAAGCTGCCTGACTTAAAAGAGAAATTGAATTAGATGAAATGCAAGGTGTGTGGGAACAGAAGTTTTTCAATTCTGTGATTCTACTGAAAATCTTGCCATCCTGGCTCTTACTCTTTCCATAACATTACCATTTTGTCAGATCATCATGGACACTCTGAGGGCTTGTATGTTAAAAACAACAGTGTAAATGCAAATGGCTTTCTTACTAAATAAGAGTCTTTGGCTCTTGAGAATTTATCAATATTGGCTTCTTTTCACAAGTGCCTGGATATCCAACAGTTAAGTAAAAATGGTGGTAGTTCCTTTGCAGTTGATTGCTTCATCTCTGAATTTAACAGGAATGATATGGCTGAAGCGTAGCAGAGGTCTAGGAACTTGGTGCTTCCAAACTACTCTTCTTGCATCTTGCCAGCTTGATGGGGATGGCATCACACACCATTTTCATTTGATTGAAACAATATGGAAACGAAAGAAAAACCTACTCTCTACTTACTCATTTTGTTTCAGGGATAATATGCCAGCTTCCTATTTTTTAAATTATGTTGTCCTTCATCAGGAGAGAGTGTTGCTTGGAAGAAGACTGTCATTCTACCACCCTGGTATCCAGTGTCTACTTATTGGCCAGTCAGATGAAGTGAGGTAATTATTCCAAAAGATTGGGCTGAATAAAATGATTGCCACAGAGTAACTCATAGCTTTGTCATGTAACAGTCCAAGAAGTTACTGGTTTATTTCCTCAATTCCTGCCTAATCTAAGTGTATATTTTAGCTTTAGAATTTGACACTTGGAACAGATGCCATAGCAAATCCAGGAATCACTGAAGTCACTCCCAGGAACAGCAGTGGGGAAAGGAGCACAACCTTTATACTTAGTAGCTCATTTGGGTGGCTGTCAAGTTAGACTGCTCTATTAATTGCTTTGGATATAAAATCAGTAGTTCTCTTGGAAATTAATTAATTCAAAGTTTAAGAAATTGTGGGCTAAGTATTTACACATAGCAAAAATGAACCAGGTGTTCAAGAGCAATTGCCATAACATAAACACTTCAAAAATAATTAAATGCAAGGCAATCTGAATAAGGGTAGTAAATCTTTATCACTTTTATCAAGAACTAAGGATCATTTCCTAGCTGTCTTTTTGTGAAGAGATATGTTCTTGCCTCAGACTGTATTAAACTACTTGGTCTTATTCTGCCAAAAGACTATTTTTTCTGAAAGAAAAGGTTTTTCAAATGTCTGATCTGACTTTAGTCTTTATCTCGTGAGCTGACTACCTCCTGGTATACAGCCTCAGAAGTCTCCCCACCCAAGAGGAACCTCAACTCTACATTTATTCCAGGAATCCAGGCTTAAAAATACCTTTTACTGGTAATCACTTAGTCGTAACTGTAAACAGAGAAAGTAAGTTCTACAGATTTTTGGTTACACAATTGGTGTATAAGCTAGAGAACAATTTTTACGAACTTCTGTTCAGAAGTTATGAATCTCATTTCCTATATTCTGCTCAATGCTGGCTGACAGTGCAAGGAATGATTATATGCAGCAGCCAGCTTGACAAGCAATAATCTTTCAGATTGTCATTTTATAAAGCAGCAAAATCTAGAAAGGATTAATGTGGCTCAGTATTATTGCTTCCCTTTTTAATTTGGGGATAGTATATTTAAAATTTTTATTCTAGGGAATCTTGACCTACCATGCTAAAAGTCTCATTCTGACTTTGCCTCCCAGGCTGGATAACCTTAGAGACAAGATATTTCTCTTATGTTTCCATTTCCATAAATCCCTGATTCTTTAATTTTGTACAGAAATGCAATAATTTTTCATTCACCTTTTAGTTGTTATTTGCACCCAATGTAAGTCTGGTCAGCACCACTGTGGGAAGAGAATTATTTTTGAATTGCATCAAAACCAGAGCAAAGCAAAATCTGAAATATATGAAGGCTCATTGGGTGTCCCCACTTTAATTTGATCTTTAAATGGTTTGACAAAAGTGTGATATAAGGGTATTATTTCACTCATGAATTCAGTCCTTTTCCCTATATTCCCAGCATTACTTGAGGAATGGGTAGATAAGCACTGTGTTCTTCCTCCTTCATATTTAACATTTTGCTTTGGTGAACAGGATCATGAATTGGTCTGCTTTTTTCTCTCTGCTGATTACAAAAACACTTTAATGGCTAAAATTAGGAAATTCAAGATATAAAAGTCCTCTGAATGCCAGTGACTCAAGCAAATATCCAGTCTGCTCTTTTCTTTTCTAGGTAGATACTTTAACGTGGCCCTCATAGTTATGGAACTATTCATGAAAGAGGAGTCAAATAAAAATAATATGTCCAGCTCTTCTTGTCCTTGTGAAAGCTTGGTGAACTGCTATTTGTTTATCTTCAAAAGTCTCCTAGATAATCTTCACTTATGCCATGGATATATTTAATTTTAACATCTATTTTTCACACAGATTAATACATGAGAAATGGTGGGGAATGGAATTTTCAAATCTTTTTGACCTTCACTAAGATTTTTCTTGAGTTTTTATTGAAGGTTTGGGTCACATGTTGCTTTATTCCAGTGCCCTCTTTCACTTCTGTTAATCATTTTACGCCGTTGTGGTCTTGTGGGTTGCTCAAATAAAACTGCTGAAAGTCCATTTCTAAATGTCAGTTAGCCACATAATTCCCAGAAGAAAATTTAAGACTATTAGTTTTAATGCTGCCCTTTCTGAAGAGTGTATAAAAAGACTCAAAAATCACTGAAATGCTTAAAGGAAATTAACATGTAACTGAGCTGTTCCTGTTACTGCATATCATGCTTCTGCTCAGATACCACAGTGACAGGTGCCCTAAAACTGAACCAGATAGATGTCACTCAGGCATGACAGAATATGCATGTAGTAAATTATCATGGCCTTGACCAGCATCACCTGTGAGGAGGTGAATTAAACATGTGGTGGATGTGACCTGTAAGACAAAGGACTTTGTGTACTAAAACTGTCATTTTTTAAGACATGATATGAAGGTTGCTGTACTTGCCATTTCCAAGTTTAGACATTGCACAAAATCAATTCACTGTTTGGCAACAGAAAACTGCCTCCTAGTATTTCTTGATATTTCTCTGTGTCGTATTTTCATAATAGCGCCTTCCATTCTAGGCATTATTTATCCCAAATGAACTTGAATTATACACTCTAGTGTTCACTTGTCCTTTGTAAATATTCTGCAAGGAGCCATTTTTATATTTGCGATTTGTGTTGCTATCCAAGGGAAACATTCTTCATTGTGCAAACGATGTGCTTGGCTTTCTCTTCTTTCCTTCCATCTCTACTACTTCTGGAGTACAAGGTCAGGTGAAAGGGGATTTGAGAGCATTCTAGGGTAAGAGAGTATCTCCAAGGTAAATGTCACAAATTTTCAGATTTCTATTTTTATTTTCCTGGATGAAGACAGGCTGACATGTTACTGCAAACCCAGTCTGCCTTTGACTTTATCCCTCTTTCCCTGTTTTAATATTTACACACTATTTTTACTGGCTTTTTTAAAACAAGCACATAAAATCCAAGGAGTAGTAAAGGAGATAGACAAGCATGTTTGTAATTATATAGATATGGACCTACCCAAGCAACTTTACAGCAATAGAAATAAACTTACTCAGCTTCTATTTCTAAGGCTAGATATATAAGGTACTGAAAATCATACATGAATAAGTGCATATAAGTTATGGTGAGGTAACCACATAAGAGATGGAACAAGTGATCCATCAGACAACGAATGTTAGGATACAGAAAGTGTCTGTGGTCCTTTTCCTGTTACAGTCCACTAATCATTGCAATTCCATGTATAAACTAGGAACATTTGAACACCTTTTCAAATACTAATTTATATTACTTTGCAGATGATCTGTAAGCTTGGCCACATTTCTCTGAGGCTCTCCTGTGTTCACTTAAATAGCAAAGCTCTATCAACATTTTGAGCATAAAGATGCAAATACACATAAAGGTGTACTGCTGCATATGCATGTGCAGAGACGTGCACATATTTTCATGGAAGTATGTACGTCTAGGTGTATGTGTTTGTTCTCTCTTTCTCTTGCTCGCTGTGTTAAGCAGCCATTCCATTAACAAAAGAGGAGAAGCTTGGTTTACACTAACAAATAAAAGTAAAACCTTGAGAAAACAGAAACATTGTTCTGCTTTTTGTGGCTTTAAGAGGGCAAATAATATGTTACTTGTGCTAATTGCATTGAAAGAAAAAGCTTCCAGAGCTGATTGCCTCCAAAACTTTAGGTTTCCAGTGAGCTGTGATGCGCAGGCCTAGCTTTAATAAGAACATAATGTCAATGCCACAACATAGATACCACATATTTAATATTAGTGAAGTAACATGAATTTTGTTCCTGCCTTTAAACTGAGGAATTTTATTTCCTTGGTAAGCTACTATGTAATGTTCCTAACTGTTGTATTTCCAGTGCAAAAATAATTTGATCTACAAAAATGAATAAAATTGAAATATTTAGATGGGGTTTTATCACGCTTCTGTTTCCTAGTTCTGTGTGTATATGTACAATACAGATCCCCACCTAATATTTTTTTTCTTACAGATGATTAAAGAGGGGCTGGGCAATATTGGCAGTTTCAGAAGAGTCTGCCACTACTGAATTATAAACAGCTTTAATTATTCTGTCACAAAAAGCTAGGAGAGCAAAATAAATACACTTAGTGCAGACAGAATCTCTGCCACTCTAATTGCCAGAGCACTGTAAGAGCTTTCAAATAATAAGTCCTTAAATAATAAATTGATATGGGAGAGAATAATGACACCCAGGTGTGAAACCTTAACCTGAGAGTAGTGCTGCATACTCAATGACATAATTGCTTCTATTACCATATTTTAGTCTAGCATGGGGTTTTGAGTCATAGAAACTGGATTGAAATGAAAGACAAAACATGTTCAAATCACAGGTGAGATTTGAAGCAGAAATATACAATAAAGTCCAGGTAACTAAATTGCTACTTAAGTTTTGAAAGCAGGCTTCGATATTATGTGAAAAATTGTATTTAAATACTAGTCACAGTCTAACTTGCTCCCATAAAAACAAGGGTTAAGAAAATTCACACTGGAAGCTAAAAGAGCCTTTGTTAAAAGGTCCTCAAAAATGCAGTAGATTTTTCTTATTTTCCTGTGAAAATCCTTTTGGTTCCTAGTTATTTTTTTCCATGCAATAGATGAGACTGTGGAAGGTTCCTTTAGTAAAGGAGTTTCTTTCCTGATATCCTTGCTGTTCAGATCCTAATTCTGTTCAACACTCTAACAAATATGAGCCAATGTAAAACATGAGTACCGCATTTTCATTTGTTTTTTATATTTATTTCTGTGTTGTGTTCAGTGTAACACAACATGGGAAGGACCTACTTCATTTAGAAGAGCTCATCACATCACAGCTCTGTTGCCGATGTTGCCTTACCAGCTGCCATTCTGAAACATATTGTGCCACCACAGAGCAGAACAACAAGACTATGGACATGAGTGATACCAGTGCTTTTTTTAAGGCCATCTTCAGGAAGGACTACACCCAGTAGAAGCAGGAAAAGGGAAAGATGTAATCAATTACATCACCTCACACCTGCACTGTTGTTGAGGCAACTTCTACCCAAATAAAGTATATTAGTAGTAAGCAGAGCTGATTCTGACTTTTCTGTGGACATGATCAGCACCAGGTGTTTGTTATCAGTTCTCCAGGTCAGGCCTCTAAAAGCAGTACATGCAAATTTTGGTGAATAAGAGTTGACATTTACAGAGCAGCAGAATTTTGATCCAAGAGTTATGACAGTTTTCACATTCTGCTGGAGGGTCAAAACTGCAGAAATAATGCAAATTCCCCCACTCCCCAGAAGACGTCTTTTTAGGCTGCTAAAAATATCTATTGCTGACTACTGAAAACCTGACAGTTACTGTCAGCATTCCATTTGTATTGCAGAAACTCCTATTGGTACTATATACAGCTTAAATGCAGAACCAACAGGTGACTCTCATCTTCAGAACTGTTAATATACATATAAATAAATAGTATAAATATAAATAATAGAAATATAAATTAAGAGTCAATGAAGAGAACCTCTTCATCCGTTCTATCTAACGCAACCGACAATTATCAAAATTGACGTGATACTGTACACTTCTCCCCCATCCCCATAATGAATTCTCAAAGAGTTTCAGGACTTAGGATATGGATTCTTGGAGCAAAAGATGTGGCATTCCTATGCCCATGGGACTCCCCTCACTGATGCAAGAGGTCTAAAATGCTTCTTTTTGCCTCTATCACTACAGGGCCACTCCTGATTGCAAATTCTGATGTTGCTACTCTTTGTGAAGATTCATGTGTTTTAAGACACAGTTACTCTACAGGAGGAGACAGAGGGTTTAAGAACATCCCTGCACATCACTGACTGAAGATTGTGACTTGGAGCTTCTCTAAAAAGGAAGACATTACTGAGACCACTGAATGAATCTAGTTGTTCACTGGACTCTGAAGGAAATGGCAGCTGTATCTTTTACGTGTCCTGCTCTGGCAATCTCTGGTTTCTCATCTTCCTTGGTAGCACAGCTCTGAATACCCACAGGTTCCTTTTGTTATCTTAATGCATTGCTGTCATGCCAAGGGTTCTTGCAGGTGAAGGTGCTGGGGAAGAGATGATGGTACCCTTGTAAGGATCAGAGAGCGTGAAAGAATACGTATGCCCAAATACTACTTCTCTACACATGGCATGCCCATGTCCTCCCTGCAGACCTTTTTACACGTTGGGTAAGGACTGGTCCTAGAAGGCATGTAGAGCGGATGCAAAGGCAACATTATGCCCTTTTTCAAAGTGGTCACCTGGACTTCGCCCCATTCTTAGGAATTCATAGCAATTCCTCATTCATAGGAATTATTGACCAAGGGTAACAACTTAAATGCACAGCAATACAGTCATTTGAGATTTGCATTTAAAAACTGGGGAAGAGATTCTTTATACTTAAACATAAGTAAAATGCACTTCCATTAATAAATACTTTGCACAAGCACAAATTGGTATTTATTACGGGTTTATATAAACAGTAATTTAACAAGACAGTGCAATTCTTTATTACACAAATACTAGGATTTAAGAAACATTTCTTAATAAGAAAGGACCAATTCTCTTTATATGCTTGTTGTTAAAGATGACCATTTAAATTGCACAAATTCTATACTGGGTTTACATAAATACTGATAACAGATATATATTTATACACACAAAATTTTAATTATTTTAAGGCACCACAATTTGAAGCTACTTCTTTACAGAACAGCTGAACAGTTGGACATTAGCACTGTCTGTGAAACTCCTTGACAACTTGTCTGAGATAACAGCTTAGAATTTTCTGTTTTAAAAAATCCTTTTGTATCCCATGTGATCACACAAATTTCCCCTGTGGAGAAACTCACTATTTTGCTGTAGTCTAAATCTTGTGCACAAAGGACTAGGCTCTCATTGTAGTTCCTTCTTTTAGGGTTTTTAGTAAAACTGGAGAGAAAGGTAAGCAACCTACATTCTACTTCTCTACTTATGATTGGTGCTTAGCATGTGCTATAACCTCTCCGTGCCTTGTGTCTTCTTTCTGTAGAGTGGTAGCAATAATATCCATTTATGTAAAGAATTCTGAGGCCTGTGGCTGAAAAGCACTCCATAAGTGGCTCCTATATTAATACTATTATCATATATAGTTAAACCCCACTGAGTTTAGCCATCTTTTACCTTCCATGGTTTGACTTTCTTAATCTGTTCAGCTGTGTCCTGAATATAAAAGTCCAGTCTTCCTCTGCAGACTTTTCTTCCGATTTCCTGTCTTCTTTTATGCTCCGTACTAGACCATCAAAGGTTATTTGCTCTATTATTTGAGTATCACTCCCCTTCACCCCTTAATTGATCCTGTGCTTTTTCTCGTTTTTATCTTTACCTTCTAGGTTTTTTTTTTCAGATTCTTGTTATCCTCCTCCGTTTGTTCCTATGGATGAATATGAAGCACAGACCAAGAAAGGACCCTTGGAATACAAGAGTGTTTTATCGTTCATTGTATTGTGGTGCTGAGTTCTCAGCATTAGTTAAGTATGTCTTGGCATTTCAATTTGTAAACTCCACTTCAAGGAGTTGATAAATAGCTTGTCTATTTCAATGCAGGTTGTATAAGTGATGCAGTAAAAGGATTTCATTATTTAAAGACAAACTTCTGGGTTTGGGCTGGATTTTCAATATAAGAAAAAATTAATTATAAAAGGTGGGTGCTGTGAGAACATATGGAAGCACATTCCGCTCTTGGTTACCCTTTTAATGGGACAGTGGGAGTCCTGTGTATTCAGTGGGAGTTCTGTGCATTCAAGAGAGGAATGCAGCCTTCAGGGTCTGATTTTTCCAAATATTAGAAGCTCAGGGCCATGTGCAAAAATGCATGCATAATTACACACTTAATCTGAATGTACATTTACTGTGATTGCAAATGCAAATCAGGTTGTGTGCATGAAAATGGTCAGTTGAGTTTCAATACCTGAGCGTCACATGAAGTCACAGTAATTGTGCATGCAGATTAAGCATGTAATTGGGCATATATTTTTGCAAGTGGCCTTGTGCTTCAGTGCTTTGAAAATGAGACCCTTTGAGCTCATTGTTAACGGGTGTCTCTTGTTATTTTCTTTTTTAAATGGCATTGCCAAAATTAGTGTATTATACATTGAGTTGATCTTGCACTTATTATTCTATAATTTGGACTTCATCAGAGATGCTTCCCAATGTCTTTGTTAGGAGGAATGGCCTTTTATGCCTGGGGCAGATTTCTAAGCAGAGTACCTGGGATTAAAAAAAACAAAACAGTAATACTGGGTTCTTTCCCAACAATATCAACATTTTTTATTTTGCTGTTCTTCTGTAGCTTTCCAGTTATGTCTTTATAGTACTGAAAGTTTAAAAATAACTGTCTATATAGCAGACCCAGAAATAGTTCTTTTATGGACACAATAATAGAAAATGTTCCCCATTTCATGTGACAGCAACCTGATCTGGAACAAAGGTCTGGAAGTCTGCGCAGCTAAACCAAATGAGGTTTATTGTTAAGGAAACAAAACAATAGCAAAACAGAATGAAAAAAAATATAAATGATGCTCTGATTTCTGTTTTCAGGTGTTTTTTAAAAATAAACAAGAAAGCAATGCTGTAATTTCTTCTCACTAGTCTATGCTCCTTTTCTCCATTCTGATTATTAATTGACCTTAATCCTACAGAAATAATTGAATTCATGGTGAGCTGGCTGATTCTTACCCATCTTCAAAAGAAGTCTCCTGACTCTTAACTCTGAACTGGAGGATAAGAAAGAAAAATTTAAAAGAACCAGAGTAGAACCCAACCCTTCCCTTCCCTTCCCTCCCCTTCCCTTCCCTTCCCCTCCCCTTTTTAAGAATATGACTTTCAAAGGAGACTGAAGAAAGAATGTTCTTAAAATGAAGTTCTAGGCAAGAACCAGACCAGTGTAACTTGGAACAAATAATCAAACTGTTAATAAGCATCTGAAAAATAACCTGGAGGTGACTTAGAGACCCAGACATTTGATATATTGATCAGAAACAAATTCAAACAAACAAATCAGGAGTCAAATCATTCCTGCAAGATGGTAACAGTACTTATAAATGGGAAAGGTTATAATAGTTGGATACTAAGGTATCCCATAATATCAAAAAATGAAGCTAACAATAATTAGATACAGAATCATGTGATCAACTGATAAGCTAAATTGGGAAGTACTGTTCTGTTGATGCATTATAAAATGGTGCAAAGATGGGAAATAACTGTTACTCAGAGAGAATTTGCCATTGTTCACAGTCAAATGGAAGGATTTTTCTGACTGTGGCATTGTAGAAAGTGACACTGATGTAGCTGAACATGTTTAAGGGACTAGATCTTTCCAGTCCTGTCTTTTATGGTTCCCCCAAAATAATAAAGTCAAACTAAAACATTTTACTTCATCAAAATCAAATAACAAACTTGAAATTATTCATTTTGACATATCTCCATATAAAACTTAATAGAAATTGGCATGTTACACTAGAAAAAAAAATCAATTTGATGAAGCTTCATCTTCTGATGTAAAACTGTTCCATCAAAGGTGTTTTGACTGGTTCTTATTTTTATCAGATAAATCATAAAACCATGACCACTCGAAATGCTTATAAAAATCTTGTTGATAGCCTCTGAAGACAGGCTGAAAAAAATGGCTGTAGAGGTTAATTAGTCTTTCAGGTTACTGACTACCCCTGCAGCTTGGTCTTCAAGCACATGAACATGAATTCAGGACTGTGGAATAGAAATCAGGATGTGGCCCATTATGTGCCCAGACAGAGGTCTTTCGTCTTTCAGAGACTGCTAATCTGTCATCTTTTGCTAGTATCAACTACCTGTATAATGCACAAAAGGAAAAAAATTATATAGCTTAGAGAAAGCATGAGTGGGAGAAACTAAACTTTGGATCTTCCAGTTAGAATTTAAGATAATAGCTTTTTAAGGAACTATGTGGAAAGGACGTGATAGTGTTTTGCCCTGAAGTGATGCTATCTCAAGGCTTTTGATCAGAGTAATCATTGTAGAATGTGCATACTCTGCTTTGTCATACATCAATCTGTGCTTGTTGAATGGACTTTGGAGAGGTCTGAAAATACTGTCTTCATAGCTTATGAATAATACTAAACAAAGTACTCATTTACTGTTCAAAGGAAAATATTTTCTATTATTTCTTCCGAGGAGCATTCACCTTCTAATAGGAGTCCTTTGCTGTATCCTCTGTGTTGGATGCCAAGAATATCCACTCTGTGAGGGGATTTAGGCCTTCAGCAAATGTTTGATCCTACATGCAGGACACAGTGAACTATGCTCTGTTCTCACCTGAACAGTGCAGAGGAAGGCTCTTAGTGATTGCAAGGATTCTGGATCTCCACTTGATTGGCATATATATATATATGACTGTATATGTACACATGTGTATATGAGTGTGTGTAAATATATATATATACACACATGCATGCACACACACACATAAATCCACTGTGACCTGTGCCGGGAGTACCAGGTATTCTGCTGTGTGCTTTGAACTATGAGGTGTAATCAGTAAAGTATCAGGAAATGTTGGCAAAGGATTGTATGTTTCTTCGTGTGTACTAATTGAAACCTTATTCAAGAATAGCAAGACCTAGGGTGAGAAGCTGAATTTTTTGTGCTGAAGAGGAAGAAAAATGCCAGTTAAAATATCTTATTAACCTGGGAAGTAAAAGGAAATTGGCAGAAGCTATGTTTACAGTTTGTAATGTATCAGTCGCTTGTTGGAAATAGTTAACTTGGATTAGCAAGAGTAATATCTCCTTACTAGAAGACTGATCTTGTCTTAAATTATTAAAAGTAATTTGTATGTACTTCATTCCAAAGAGTGATATATGGCACATGTAAAACTACTGAGCTTCTCTTTATGCATAATGAGAAAATAATTTTATAAAACCACTGCTGAGAGATCTGTGGCATGGTTCCGACCAGGCTGACCCATGTTGCAATGTTGCGAAGATTTGTGTCATAAGGTTGTAGTTTTCTCAAAAATTACTAAGTTATTTTGATTTCCTGTGACATCATTTTTCACATAATTTTCTCCTACCTTTAAAGCCCTTTTCAGGAACAAACCTCTTGTATGTTATGTTCCTTATTCTCATTCTAACAAGTTGGCTTTTGAAAGTCCTGCTTGCCTAGTTACTTAGGCATTACATCGTTATGTAAAATACAAATATTTTCATTGGACTGGTGATTATTGGAGAGGAAGGAAAGAAAAGTAGTTTGGCAAGTTAATATTTATAAAAACTTTGTAAGGCTCTGTCAATGTTCTTTATCCTGTGGGGCATGTACTGCAATCTCCATATGCCTGAGAGTTGGAAGATGTAGCTCAAAGGAAAAGGAAGCTCCAAGAACAGGTGAGAGAAGGATGAGGTGATAAGAGTTCTCCAAGTGTCCTGTTGGGAGCAGCTGGAGGCTCCATGTCCTGGACAATCCTTTCATATCATGCTCAGCATGTTGGACTCATCCTCACACGGTCAGAAATTGATTGAAGCTGGTGAGGGACTTTTTAGGATGTCGGGTAATGGTAGGACTAGAGGGAATGGATTAAAACTAGAGATGGGACAATTCAGACTGGACGTTAGGAAGAAGTTCTTCACCATGAGGGTGGTGAGACACTGGAACAGGTTGCCCTGGAATAGGTGGTGGAAGCCCCATCCCTGGAAGTGTTCAAGGCCAGGCTGGATGAGGCTTTGAGCAACCTGGTCTAGTGGGAGATGTCCCTGCCCATGGCAGGGAGGTTGGAATTAGGTGATCTTTAAGGTCCCTTCCAACCCTAACAATTCTATGATTCTATGATTTCTCATCATCCCTAAGCCAGTGCAGCCTAAAGTATGATATAGCTCCCGTAGAGAAACCGTCCTTGAATTGCTACACAGTCATATCTTCATGTTTACTCTAATAATATCTTTTACTAGGTCCTAGGAGACAACCTTACCTCAGAGGTGATTTCTTTGCCTCTTCTCTTCTGTGTTTTCTTTCATTTCTCTTCTGTATTTTCTCTCTTTTTTTGTTTTTGGTTTTTTTTTTTGGCTTCTAGTTTTGTTTTCACTGCTGAGTCTTTCAGATGCTTCAGGGAGAAAATTAACCCACACTTAAATACCTTCTAGTGACCTAAAGTGGGCATAAAATGCAAAGACTTTTTGGTCAGATATCTAGTTGCCACTTTGACTTTTTCATGGTTCTAGGAGGCCACAAGAAATTAGGGGAGGGCTATTCCAGCTCAGGGTTTTTCCTCCATCCTTGATTGCATTTTCTATCAGGGTCTAGAAAACTGATTAAAAAAATTGTCTTTTTGATGAAAAACCTAAAGATAGAAGTTTTGGCTGTAATTCAAGTCTTTTGAGACACTGTTGTGGTTTAACCCCAGCTGGCAACTAAGCACCACAGCACCTTGCTCACCGCTCCCCCATGGGATGGGGAAGAGAACTGGAAGTGCAAAAGTGAGAAAATTCATGGGTTGGGGTAAGGACATTTTACTAGGTAAAGCAAAAGCTGCGCACGCAAGCAAAGCAAAATAAGGAATTCCTTCGATGCTTCCCATATTCAGGCAGGTGTTCAGACATCTCCAGGAAAGCAGGGCTCCATCCTATGTATTGCTTAGTTGGGAAGACAAATACCATAACTCCAACCATCATCCATTCCTTTCTCTTCCCCCAGCTTTTATTGCTAAGTGTGATGTCATATGGTATGGGATATCCCTTTGGTCAGTTGGGGTCAGCTGTCCCAGCTGTGTCCTCTCCCAGCTTCTTGTGCACCCTCAGCCTGTTCACTGTCAGGCAGTCTGAGAAGCAGAAAAGGCCTTGACGCTGTGAAATCACAGCTCAGAAACAACTAAAACAGGTAGGAAAAAAGTGTTCCCCAAATGAAAATTGTCTACTGGAAAAATTGCATTTTAATAATAATAAAAAATTTTCATGGGGAAAATCAAGGTGAATTTCTTTTTGCCCAAAACGTACAACACGTAACCTGTTCTGACAAGCCCACAGGGAAGTAGAAGCCACAAGAAACTGGAAATAAAACTCCCATGACACCCCAAAGCAGTTTGGAAACATGTTAAAGTTATTACAATAAAACATTCTGAGTTTGGAATGTCAAAACATTCTGGTTTGATCTCAAACCTTGAAATGAAATGCTTGAACTTTCATTATGATTTAAAACAAATTCAAATGTTTTCTTGAGACCAAGAGAAACTACATGACACCAGGGAAGGGCTGATGGATAGCAAATCACAACTGTGAAGGAACTAGGAGACGGAGTTGGTACTAATTTTTGTTGCTAGCTGCATTAAAAGGCCTATAATACCAGGTTGGGAAGCCTGAAGAAATGTTTTAAAAACTAATGGTCGTAATCCAATCATCTGGTGGTGCTTTTGAGGCATTTAATTCTCTGGGGGGAAACACACAGAACAGAAAAAAAAAATTAAATCTGCATAAAAAGCAAACCAATTAAAGAGAGTTTATAAAATACTTTTACAAGAACAAGCCTTTGAACAATGTCAGATGAATGTTGCCTGTAAGCATTAGGAAGTGAGGCTGTGCCTCCATCTCCAGCATCCTCTTTTTGCCTCTGGCTGAGGAACTGGTACACCATATGTGAGCAATCTGACTCCACCCCCCTCATTACACCTGCAGATAGGAAGGCATTTTAAACTTGCAGTTAATTACCCCTTCAAATAGAATGTGTAAAAGGTACAGGAAACCCCTGTGGAATCCATGAATTATCAATCATAATATGAAAAGAATTAATCCCCAAGGATAAACGACTTGGCAGGGTAGGGCTGGTATTTTATTAAAGGCTTTATTTCCCCCCAGTAAGAAAGGGTCTATTAACTTCAAACACATGGAACCACATGAATTAAATTAGGTCACTCCTCATGTTACAGTTTCAGATTTCATAAAGTGCAGCTTGTGGTTATGTCATGTGTTTCACATCTAAAGCACTGGTAGATAACTTCCCAAACTCTTCAATATTGTGCTACCAGTGATATTTACCATAGCTTCACCACAACACTTTCAAAGCTGATGTTAATAATACATATGCCAGTTTTGTAGGTCTGACCATCTTTTCCTTCTCAATAAACAAATATTTGTGGTGTGATTGTGGGTGGCTTAACTGTCTGAGTGCCTTGCTGCTCACAGCTCTTCAGGAAGAAAAAGGCAACAATATGGTCCTGGCTTAATTATGGGTAGTGATAATGGCTCGTTGAAAGCACCCTTTTAGAAAGGATCTAACTGCAAAAGCTTACTTAGACAAGAAGAACGAACAATTACTAGAGAGCAAAATACAAATAAAGTCACTAGTTTAAGTCTTCCTCCCTCCTCTAATAGATTTAATTTCATTTTCTTATCTAGGGCATTGGATGCAGACGGTGTGTACGGCACAGAGAATATGTTAATCAGAGTAGAGCTATTTGGGCATCATTTGTTATGCAACCCCGTGGATCACAAGTCATAGCTCATCAAATAAATAGCTAAACATAACAAGAAACTTTTGTTATTTATCTTAGTATGTTACTATTCCCAGAATGAGGCTCAGTTGAAAACAGAAACATCAGCATGTCCATTCAGCCTGCCTTGTTTCACTTAATTCATTTTGTTTGCAGACATAACAAGCATGTTATTTATTTAGTTTATTCAGTTGTAAGTAAATACCAAAACTAGGATGCATTCGTTTTAATCCTTTAATTTAACAGTCACACACTTCAGGAAGGCAAAGGCATTTCATCAAGACTGGAGCAAAGAGCTGTGCTTCCTCTTAGGTTAAAACTTATTGAATATATAATTTATAGTATTTCATTATACCTGATATTTGGGCTTTCTCTCATTTGAGTTTACATTGGTGTAACATCCTCTGAAAGTGCTGTTTTACCATCTACTGCGTGTGCCCTTCCAAAGCATCTTTAAAACAACGCAATCAGAAAAACTTCTAGCATCAAATAGTAGATGTGAGAAACCAGCTAACCTGCTGCCTGTAAAGTACCTGGGCTGAGTCCTAGTTCCCACCTTGCCCCTGCACTGCCGTTAGCATCTGCTTTGGTTTTTTGTGCCTGTCTCTTGCAGAGCTCTTTCTATCAAGCTGCAAACTAAATAACGCGGCTTTCAGCGTGTCTTTTCAGTGTCTTAAATTTTCTTTGCCTTTTCAGTGCACCTTTAAAAAGTCAATTAGCATTTGGATTTCCAGGACGGTTTTTGAAAGTCAAGTCTTCAGTGGAGTTGCAGCCTTGTGAATAAAGGGTCGTTTACTTAGTAGTTAATGCCAACAGATACATACTGACTTTGAAAGGTAGATTTAAGGTAAATATTAGAACACTTCATTGTACTCCACCAGTGCCTCCCAATTACATCGATCCATGTGCATAATTTTTTCAGTGCTAAAACGGACAAATACTTTCCAAATCACTGCGTGTTGCTGTTTGCAGCTCTCTCTCCAGGTTTTTTGATCTTCTTGAGCTCTCCCTTGTCACCTTAGCTGTCCCTGTGGGTCCATGTCTTTATGAAAAAATGCTGTCAAAATGGTCTTGTGTATCTCTAGCCACACTATTGTCCCATTATCCCCTTTGGTGTTCCTCTTTCCCTTCTGGTTTATGTCCCTCTATGGGTTCTGCTGATGCAGAGAGCTGTTGACAGATCTCCTTCATCTTCACAAGACATGTGGAGAGGTTCACCACAGTGGAGAATGAAATAGCAAACCTTCAGCTTTTTGAAAGGTGGACAGGTGTTGTCATGGTTACATAGCATTAAAAAGGTCAAGGCACAGACATGGAAGGGTCTGAATGAGGCCTTGGAAATTTTAATACATTGTGCCTTGGCAATGGCATGTCCTGAGAAGCTTATATACTTTCATGTATGCTAAGAAGTTAGAGCTGTTGGTCAGGGGATTCAGCAATATGTATTCTTTCTTAAGTTTTGCTTATCGTCTGAAAAATGATTTTTAAGGACTCTTTTTTAACAACTGAATTTGGGCAAGCTCAAAAAATATTATCTAGATGTGTAAATCAGAAGGCCAGCTTAATCCAAATTCTGTAACTCAAGCTGAAAACTGCTGTGTGAAAAACTGTCATTCTGTGGTGGCCTAACTTTGGAACACCCTAAATGCAGCACTGCCTCGTTGTCTGATCTTTCTGTGTCTGAAGTCCTGCTTCTGCAGCTGTCTTGTCTCGTGCTCCAAGATAAGCCTCAGTAGCAGAGCCGCAGCTCTCCTATACTTTCACTATATGTAGTTGTGGCTACTTTAAAATGAGTCTGTTGAAGGAAAAGAAGGAATTACTAGAGTAGATTCACATGTTTTGATTAATTAATGAACGATTATAACACTGATGCGGAGCCTCTCCCACCTCCACTTTTCCAGGGGCTCAAATCAACATTTGCATACCCTGGAAAAGTGATCAAACCAGAAAGCTACGGCCGAGGTTGGAACCGGAGGTATATTCCACTCCCCAGTCCTCCCCTCGTAGGGAAATAAAATACCAAATAAGTGGGTTATTGTAAAATACTAAAATAATGTCTTATTTTTATTTTCCTCATAAGTTGCGGATGCTATAGAACAATGACAATATAAAGGTTTCAAAAATAAATATCCAAGGTCTTAAAGGTAAAGAGTATAAATACTTACCTAGTGGAGTGTGTTTCTATTGCAAAGTAGCAAAAATGAATAAAAAAAATCATGCTCCCAAGAACAGAATAAGAATAATTATGATACATAAAGTATTATGTACAATGGTGACAAGGAAGTAAGTTTCAACATAGACTTTGATGTACATGAGAAATGTGTTTATAATATGTATAATATTCCTAGAGGAAGCTAACATAAATGGGGAAATTTAGCATTATTACAATACAAAATGTAATATGCAGATGGGATTGCTTGTGATCCATAGCTATTCTAAGAAAATCATATAGATGTAAGTAGTGGTAAAGTCCTTCCTGCCTAAACTAGACTTCTAAAGGCAAGATATTCCTTTTAAAATTCTATAGAATGTTGAAGGCTATACAGAAACGTTATCATTCTCTAATACAGCATTTTCAGTCCACTTGACTCTTACTGCTATTACCTTCTATAGTCTTTTAAACCAGAAAGAAACATAGGAAATTATGAGATGAAGGACATAATTTTCCTTAAGAATTCTGATCCTTTTGTAATTGCAGAAGTGACATGTAAAAGGAAATAATGGGCCCTTAATATATCTACAGAAAGAAAAGAGATTGAATGGAACTCTGACTAAGGGATGGCAAAAATGTCCTGTCCAGGTAATTTGGTCAGAGAAAGAAAGTGTTTGTAAAATATGACCTCTTTCACATGAAAAAAAAAAAAAAAAAGATATTCTTTATTGGGCATTCTGCAACTCCAGTCTGCAAAGGAGGAGGGAAAGAACAAGTCTGAAAATAAGATTTCAGTTATGCTACCATATGAGTCTGCATAAAAGAGAAAGGGGTTGTACAGGGAACATAAGGTAACTTTATAGTTACTATGAAATAAAAGCATTTCACGGTAATAATGTTGCAACTACGTGGTTGTTCTATTGGATATAATAAATGTGTGGCAAATTGTATTATTATGCCATCACTTTTTCCATGAAGTATTTTTTCACAAATGTTACTTAGAAACTGGACTACAGGGAAAACTAACTCAGTACAAATGGGGCCTATTCCAGCTCCCACTGAACTCGCTGTAAAGAGTCCCATCAGCTTCAATGAGCCTCATAGAAAACAAATGAACTATGTTTTTATTTACAGTTGGGACTCATATAGTTCAGAGACACAACTTGAAACCTGTAAGAGTCAATAAAGGAGTTCAATGACAAGGGCTACAAACTTGACTAGGAAAAAAGAAAAAAGTAAAGAGAAAGCTTCATATTGTGCAGATAAGCAGAGCAGCAGTATCAGAAGGGAAAAAACCCCAAATGTATCAGCATCTAAGTTCTCTTTTTCTTGGGGAAAATGTGACGCACAAAGCCATGCTGCCCCTCCACCTATAACTGCTGCTTGGTGGTGTTTTATCCCTGCATACCTTTTCCCATATAAGGGAGTGAATGAACAAGCTGATATTGGTTCTAGGAATAAAAAATCTAATTTAATATAGTGAATACATACACACACACATATATGTATGTATGTGTATATACATATCTTCCTGTGATGATGCTAGTACAAAAACTACTTACACCAGGCACTGGAGTGAAAGACTGAAAGTGGATGCATCTCGTCATGTTGCTGGGGAAATTCCAGTGCCTTGCAGTGATGACTAACTTGAGGTTTTATCAGCATCAAACATTTTAAGAGAACATCTCTCCAATTTCACTGCACTAACAGAACAAGATCCTGCTGGAACCTCAGTTTACATCCTGCCAAATGACAGGATTTCTCCTGCTGGTATCACAAAGTCACAGAACCATACAATTCCCGGAGTTGGAGGAGACCCACGTGGATCATCAAGTCCAACTCCTGACTCTGCTAAGGGGAGTTAAACCATGTATCCAAGAGCGTTATCCAAGCACTTCTTGAACACCGACAGGCTTGGGGCCATGACCACTTCCGCAGGGAAGTGGTCCAGGGCTTGACGACCCTCTCAGTGAAAAGCCCGTTCTTAGTATCCAATCTGAACTTCCCCGATGCAGCTTTAAGCCATTCCCCTGTGCGCTATCACCAAACAACAGAGAGGATACCAGCAGTATTGAGGTTACCATTAACCAAAGCCCTTAGATCCTTTTATGTGGGGCTGCACTCCAGCCTCTTGTCTCCAGTCTATACAAACATCCAGGATTACACTGTTCCAGGTACAGAATCCAGCATTTGTCCTTGTTAAATTTCACATGGTTGGTGACTGCCCAGTACTCTAATCTATCAAGATCTCTCTGTAAGGCCTCTCTAGAATGAACGGCTCCTAATTCAGTATTGTCAGTAAACTTACTTTGTGTGCACTCCTGTGTCCCAGTCAGTGACAAAAACATTGAAGAGAACTGGCCCTAAAATGGAACCCTGGGGAACACCATGAATGTGTTACCAGATGTTACCCCATTTACTACAACTCTTTGATCCTGACCCTTCAGCCAACTTTTTACCCATCTTATTTTACCACAGCCCTAAGACAACGCTCTCAAGCCGTTCAGGCTGTAGAACCCAAAGGTGCCCTGGAAGACCTGAGCCCTGCAGGACTGCTAAGGCGGTGTGTAGGCTACTTCATCTGCAGCTAAAAGCAACCAGTCTGCAAGATGCCTGTTCCATGATGAAAGGGGAAGAAAGCATGTAGAGGAAGGAAGGATTTCTCTTGCGCCTTGCCAAATGCTACTTCCTTGCTCCCCAGGCAAAACTCACTGGGTGCTGTGGGAATGGGGCAGCTCAGGGGATCAGAGGGAGCTGGCTGGGTGCTCTCTTCCCCTGCATTTGGGGAAATTGAAAGCAAAATAGTTTTATTTCTGTGAGTTCTTTTCTTAATATTTCTCTGAAGGAATCACTTGTTGTAGTTCTGAGTGTTCCTACCATACACAAATCCACAGTTTCTGCCAGCTCATTTTAGGTACTTTATTTTTTGTAATGAATATTAATCTGCTTCAGCAAAAGAGAGAAAAACCTAAGAAAAGGCAAGAGAAATCTTACCACCTACACCTCTCTGGAGATGGAAAGAAAGTTGACAGGAAATATTACATGAGAAACTAAACTGATCATTATGAAAACAGCTGAAATAACAGACAATACTGGAAAGTAATGTATTTTTTAAAATGACATTGGTGTAAGGCCTATAGATGTAGTCTCATGAGGATGTCAAGCATGGAGAGCAGTTGACAGAATGACAGCAAAAGATTTGATACGTTTTAATGCAGATTTGTCTTTCCTCTATCTGCACGAAGGAAGTAGCCACCAAACATGCAGCGCTCTTTTCTGATGACTGGAAAGGATCATGAGAAAACCTGGCAGGATATTTTTTACTTATTTCAAATTATAGCTTTTGGAAGTGACTGATTGATTTACTTGTACCATTTTCAGGACTCTAATTGGTGGTCTAGGAGACTCCTCTGCTTATTATGTTTTTGCCTAAGAAAGCCAATATATTAACGTTTGAAATTAATAGTTTTGTTTTGATTCTGTAAATGTATTACAATTCAGAAAAGAAAAAGGTGAAAACAGAAGGGACAGCTATTTTGCAGTAATTAAATATTATTTTCTTATGAACACGGATTTTAGAGAGTTACTACTGCTTTCAGAAAGATTAGACATAATCTGGCTTCAAAGAGCAGTAACAGCACACAGACTATTTTTGTCTTCTCTCATTTCAAACGCCACTGGTTAGTAATGACACCATCTGATGAACTACATGGGAAAGATTTCCAGTTAACAATGACCAAAAAATTGACGTGTTTGCAAGAACCCTGAGGGAAATGCTGAAACTCAAGGCTTCCCCTCTGCAAGCTATGTGCCACTTCCTCCATGCTAGAGTCAGTTGACTTTGGTGATAACTCAGCCTAAGTGTCTCTGGAGTTTGCACACATTGGGATAGTTTCAACTGGTAGGATGAACACCACCATTGAGACAGTCTGTGGCTTTCCAGATAGTACAAGGTAATGTCCCCTGAGAATCAAAGGAGACAACTGTCTGCCCCTGGGGCAACTGGTCTAATCATGAGGCCTGGTCTAGCCATGATCAAAGAAATGGTGCCATCACCCCTCCCTATGTTTTAGGAGAAAAAGCTGGCTGCTGTTGGGTTTTTTTGGCCAAGCATGAGATAGGCCTTGCTCTGAATATTTTCTTGAAACTTTAGCCCCAGGTGTAAAAAGAGGATGACCCTATTCCTTTCTCTCATATGATATGATCTGTACTGTAGTATACGTACAGCAAACTGAACACAATTGTGCTGATGACAGTTGGTACTGATAGTACTATAATATCGCTTCTTCTGTGTGCATGGTAAAAATAATGCTTAATTTTTATTTAACATTTTGTTATCTTTAGCCTCAGAGTATTTTACATAGAGAATTATGACCTCCATTTCACAGATGAGGAAACCAAGGGGCAAGTAAAAAGCAAGTGAAGGCAAGTAAATCAAGGAAACCAAGTAGGGGAAGACACAGAGTCCGTTATTTTGTCTGTTCGACCACATTAAATAAAATGACCTATAAAAATAAGATATTTTTGGCTGCTTCTTCCTAGGTGGAAGGGAATTCAGTTGAACAGAAAAGCTAGAAGGTGCTTCTAAGTGATATATTTACAATGTATTTAGTAAAGATAAAAATGTTTTTGAGAGATGTGATATATGTAGATATCTGCTAATGCTCCATAAATCTGTTTGAATAATTAACTTCAACTTAATTAATGTGCAATATCTAGTTTAATCTAAATGATGTATTAATTATATTTAAGACAAGCTAACAACTTATTATTCATATTGTTTGGGGAGCAAATTTTACTAAAAGTATTTTAATTATTTTACTGTTGATCTCGGAGAACACATTAATTAAACAATGAGTTAAAAATTATCAAGGTGTTTCTGTTTTTTTGTTGTTTTTAAGCTGTGAATATGTAGTGTGAATGAATACTGAATGATGGCAGTGTTACTAGGACCAAGGGAGTGCAGAGACTTAGGAATTGCAAGTCTCACAGAGTCAAACTGACTTTGCCAGCATGAGTCTAACAGCCACACCAGCCAAACCAAGCAAAATCAAACCATTATCATTGAGGGAGACCTTGGAGAGAACAGCAAAATAGCACCACATTCATTCCACCTCTCAGAAGATTATCACAGCAGTTGCTGTAACTACAGTGTGGTTTTGTGGTTATACTTGCGCTGCACTGTGGTTCACAATGGGGGGTTCAAACAACTTATGGCCACTACAGCTTTATATACCATTTACTACTGCCTCTCTAACACCTGGACAACGTTACACTGAGTTTAATGAAGGAGCCCTTATGAATGAATGTTCACGGTCATGCAGGCAACAGCTATGTAGATAGTGAGAAAAAAACTGAATGCACTGGGTCTCCTGGTTCATTGTGACTTGGTCTCTTTCCAAAATGCTTTGGTCTCAACCGCTAGCAGTGATTTTTTAATAGAAGCTGTAATTTTCCACCTCTGACTTTCTCCAAGATCACACAGTGGCCAAAATGTTATCAAGCCATTAGTAAAAAATCAATATGCAGCTTATCTCCCTGAATCCTGTTCTGTAGTCATAATTACAGTAACAATGAAGCCAGTGTTGCAAGAGCCATCTGAGATGGCCTATTCACAGGATCAGTATGTTTGCACTCATTATAAACCTGCTGGGATGAAATTTTCTTTCAAAAGCATTAAATGTCTTTTTGTGCAGGCTTTGGGCAGTTGTACACATTTTAAACATTCTGTGTAAACACTCCATTTGAGATCTGTTGGAACAGGGAAATAAATACGTACCTACATGTAGCCTTTACCAAGTGCCAGCTTGAACTTCCAGTTTTCACTCTGAAAATCTGAGATAAGTTCAAAGATCCTGTGTGAACACAGACGGAGATTTCCAAGCTAGGTGAAAAACACTGAAGAAAAGCCATTGCACAAGCTGTGGGCAACAGAAACATTTAGTATATTTTTTCCAGACTTCACTGCCTTAAGAAGACAGTATCTCATCAGTGAAAATCAGTTCTCTTCTGACACTGAAATAATACTTCACAAGTGTCCCTTGTAAGTACGCTGAAAACCGTGAGATTACACATTTATTTCTGGAGGTATGGGAAGAGAGGCTAGCAGAGTACGTGGAAAGAATACGGAACCAATCCTTTACAAGAGTACTCTATATGCTGTAACTCTCTTTGAGTGGTGATGATGCCTATAGGGACTGCTGTCTGTGAAGAAAATCCCATTTTCCTCATTCCAGTGCATTGTATGCATCCAATCAGCTTCAGCTCATACAGTCTTCTCTTCTGGTTTTTGAACAATACCTCCACAGGGCAACATGCCCTGTAAAATTCTGCTAGTGTGCAAATCCGAGATCTTGGGAAAGTGAGGCCTGATTCTACTGCCATGAAATCAGTGGGCACATTGACAAGATCCAGCTCTTAGATTTGTAATCAAGAGATTAGGCAGAACCAACAGTTCTAGTTCCATCTCATTTTAGCTGAGCTACTGTTTTTCATTAGTGTTCACTTCTTTTGTCTTGGACAACTTATTTGTGTCATTCTTTCATCACTAAAGTCTAGTATAATAAATACTAGACTAGCAGGGCGAGTTTCTCTCTCGATGAGGTGGTCTCATTAAAAGTCAGACAAAGCTGTAGCCACATGTAAAGGCTCCCACACATACTAATATCAGGAAGTTTTCACTATGCTTTGACTAATTTTACAAGTAGTTCAGTTGCCCTCCTAGTGTGCTGTGCAGAATTAATTTTCAGTGCAGCTGCAACCTTTTTAAGCGACTGAGAAACAAGTGTGAATGCTGAGAATATATTGTGATACTTTAACTTCATCCATGAGAAAGTGCAACTGCCACAGATGGTGTTGCAACTTCAAACCCTGCTGGTGCTGAACAGTGCTGTAATGTTAATTTAAAACAAGAATGTAGAAGTCAAATCAGGATGCTGCAGAATGGCATTGGAAGACCTTGACTGTCCCGAATGAAAGGGCTTGGCTAAATTGTGATGCAAATTTTGGCTTTATGGGCAATCCGTTTTTAATAAAAGGATTTGGTGATTTCTCTTCTTCTAATTAGGTTAATTTCTTTTTTCACAGTGTAATAACTAGAATAAAAAGAGACTTGAGGGTAGCATGTATCTAAACATGTTTGATTGCAGTAGTAAGTTGTTAACTGTTTACCAACTAATTGTTGGGACATTACAGACATTTCTGTAACATGTATGTGTCTCTCACTGTGTCTTTTGTAAATTCTTTGCGTGTTTTACTATTTTACTAGCTTTTGACATACAAAAAGAATCTATTGAAAACTAGATTGGAACCATATTTTAAACGTTAAAGAGATGTAGAGAATAAGTTACACAATTTTCCATTTCACAACAAGCAGGACACTTCAGTGAAGCTTTTCCTTATAAAAGAGGAGAGGCACCTGTGATGTCTTTTTACGTGTTTTAAAAAATGTGTTACAAAAAATTATTGTACCTTAACAGATGGTGTGAAGTGATGCCTCCTTATTAAGAAAAAAAAAAGTTCCTTTTCATGGGCTGAGTTGAGTGGTTTTGGTACTTACTGGTGCTGTCATCTGTTAGGGACTTAAAAAAATGGAAAGCATGTGATTTTCCGTAAGGCAAGAACATCAGCATAGAAACAGACTTAATTTACTGTGCAATAATATGCAGTAGAATGCACTGACTGACTCTCATACTGATTTCTGAACAACGTGTCTCCATTCTGTGCTGAAATGGTTGTCTTTCTTCAGCTTGCTTTTTGAAAAACATTCAGCTGGGGTTTATCAAAAGTAGCTACAGGAAGAACTCCAACCATGGGACAAGACACAGGGGAAGTAATGAAGAGGTTGTGCCAGACCTATCTTAAGGATTGAAAGGTTTCAGTCAGATTTTATTTGGGAAGAAGGTGTATTTGGCTCCTACTGGTGCTCGTAGGTTCTCTTAATTTATCTTGCTTATCTCAAGTTTGATAAGAAGCCTCTGTTTTTTTGCCTTTAAGACCCCGTTCAAACTCTCTTGGCTCATTTAAGGTGCTAGCCAGCCTTCACTTGAGGAAATGGTTAACCACATACTTGTGATCTATAAAATTTTCAGCTAAAGAATACATCAGTACATAACAGAAAACAGCTGTTGGAAAGTCTGCTTTTGCTGATTGGAACTATTCTTAATACAGAATTTTTATTTTGTCTCTTAGATGATAATATCCTATTAGCCATAACCAAAACCATAACTGCAAAATGACTGAATAAAATTCTGGTTTTTATGTTCAGACAAAGCAGATATTATTATGTCCAATTATACCTTTTGCAGAAAGATATCACTGTTCTTGGGCAGGACTGCATTACACCAGTATTTGTAATGCCGCCTTGCTCATTGATAGAAAATGCTATTTATGGAAAACATAAGAAAGGCTGGATTGTTCACCATGTGGAGACGATAATTTATTTTCTAAAATAACCCAAATCTTTTTAGAGTGGATTTTACATAAAAACAACAAAACATTTTTTTACTGATTTTGCCAACAAGGCATTTGCCTCTTAAAATTCAATTTTAATAGGCATAGCTGGGAAAAGAATGCAAAAGAGGCGCTATTATGGCTTTTTTTTTTTCTAGGAAAGAGGAGTAAGTAGTTAAATATGTTCATCATGTAACAGGGTTTTGTAAGTGTGACTCCACCTACCTAAAGTCCATTCATACTGGATTACTGAATTCAGCCTTAATGCTTGCATAAACATTGTAAGTTAATGAGATAATGGAAATCTAAAAGTGAAGTGGAAATAAATTTCAAGCATTTCCAAAATCCTAGTTCAGATTTCTTATTAAACATATTTTGCATTTGACAAAGAAAGACAACAAAGACATATATAATTCTGCTGATAATATCCCAAAAACACAGTATGATGCAAGTTGTGCATACCATGCAAATCAGAGTAAGATATAAAAAAGTGTGATCACAATTACAAAAATGGTATTATCCTAGGTGATTTACAGTGCCAATTTAGGCCTCAGTATTTTAGGAAATCTGCCTTAGAATACAGTAACATTGTGTTTGGGTAAGAAGAACATATGAGACAATGGAGAAAAATATCTTTTCAGGGTCAAGAATGTTTCTAAGCAGAGTCCTTTCAGGCTTTAAAGCAGCGATGCTGAAAATCCGGGCTGTGAGTTTAGGGTTGGGAGGGAGGGAGCAAACGGGTGGAGCAGAAGGGAAGAGAAAGCTTAATACCTAGTTAGAGAATTGGCAGCTTTCCCTTTCTTCACCACTACATAGACGTGCACAAAAGAAGTGTGTTACAGAGTGACCTTATGACTCTAGTTAAGCAGCAGGCAGTAGCATAAAATGGAACCTTTATATTTTCTTTTTGTTAGATATGTCAAAAGTTTAAAAAGCTGTTATTTTAAGAGTCCTTTTTTTTTCCCACCCTCAAAAGATTCCAGTTGCAGGGGGGAAAAAAGTTTCTTACCACCAGAAATACTGTACTTATTCTTCCTCCTTATTAAACTTGAAAAATGTTGCACATAAAGAGTGAGCACCAATTTCTACTGTCTGTATTTTAAGTATGTACCCAGCAGTGCTTCAGTAGGGTCACTTTTCAGTCATATGGACATCTCTCAGGAGATGCTCTGGCAACAAAATTCAGTATATTTGTATTTTTTTAGAGGGGAGCACATAACATTTTAGAGGCACCTGAGGAGCTGCATCCATTTGACTTAAGGCTTTTCCAAGAAATGTAGAATACTATCATGGTATAAGCCTATAAGGGAACATCCTCAGTTGATCTGATGATATTTTTAACCTAAAGGGTAGTTAGAAGATTTTAGACAAGTAGGGCAGGATTTGTTTTAACTTTCTTGTCTGAAAATACTGAGAATAATACTGTCTGGCATCCTGTAGTGCACTAACACTCATCTTCTGAAACCCTCATAAGCATCTGCCCTTCCTTTATAGCAAAAAGTTCCCAGTAACAGCTGTACTGCTAATTTCAAAGAACAGTCCCTTTAGAGATGAGCTAGCCTGCACTTTTACGCTTGTTAATTACTATGCTTTAAATTGCTAGTTAAAGCCACATTTGTCTTTTCTTCACTCTGCTTTTTGTAAGCTATCCATGAGGTTATTCTCAAGGGGCATATTTTTAAATGTACAAAACAGGTGTTACTGCACCAAAAGAGAAAATTTAAGCTTCTCAAATACAGGGGACACAGCAAGCAGCAACGCAGCAACAGAGGAGTAGACAGAAATAGAGGGAGGCTCATTCATCAGCTTGGAAGCTAATAAGCAATAAGACATGAAGTTGGAAGGGATATGGTAGAGTTTTTCATTTCATGTTATTCTCCTGGGACAGATCTCCCATCCATATTCAAGCCTGGATTCAGCGAGATAATCAGATCCAGGTTCAACACTTGAACAGTCCTGCTGGTTTCTTTGGAACTGCATCTGCACTGGAAGTTCTGTCTTCTTTTCATCTTGCTAAAGGATAGTTTCAAAACTTTATGCCTTCCTTTCTCCGTTTGGCCCCCAAACATTTGGAAATAGAGATTTCTTCTATGGTTTGGTCTAGCATTTCTTTCATGAAGCCAAGTACTCCAGAATGATTTGATAATATTTCTATGGTAGTATTACTTTGCTATATATGAGAGAACTCAGCCTGCTCCATTTATCAACGTGGAGCAAGGCGTACAGAAACAGCTTTGCGAACAGCTTGTGAGGCATTTAATCAAAAATGTTGTAAACTTTGATAATCAAAAATGGAAATATTATTTGTGTATCTGGTGGTATAGGACCTTTAAATTAGTTTCAGAAAGGAATAGCTGTCCACATTTTGAAGAGACTGAGCATTACTTTGGCAGTAATTTGATGTTGTTGATGAAGCCGTCAGAGCTGGAATAACATGCGGAAAAAGATTTTGCATATCTTTAGTCTTTCCTATTGAGTCATTTATGCAAATAGCCATGTAAACTAAAACCATCTGATGGCTGCATTTAGAAATGCAATTGGCACGAAAAAGAAGCCAAGCTTTACCTGGAAATGGAAGAAATCCTTTCGTAATTTGTTTCTGTTCCACCTAAGTAAAAATTTTAATCTGCTAGTCTGGGAAACAAGGTTTAAACTCTTTCTTTAAATAAGAATAGGACAGGTTTAGCCAGTGTGTAGTGATATCAACTTCAAAGGAAAAGGATCTACTATATATTTGGCAAAAATACATCATATTGTTTTATGACATTTATTTTATTTCAGAGAGTTCGAACTTGGTTTTATTTACTGTTATGAACTTCAACAGCAAAAGAGGGAAGGCAAATAGGACAACAATCTCTGTTAAATTGAAACAGTCCTTTCAGAAATTCCGGCAACCTCATATACCTATGATTTTAATGTCTAGGTTACATATTCATGGAAGTATCGCAGCCTGATCCCACTCACTCGTCGCTTTATTTTTTTGCATTTAGAGTAGCATAGGCCTCGTTCTTAAAGGTAAGTAGAACTAGGTGTTATCTCTAGTAGTACGGAGTTAAAATATTTTGGCAGTTTCTGAATCATTTCTGAATAGGAGGGCTGTTTCTGTAGTCTCGTGGGTACACTAGAGCTAAATTCTCAGCTGACATGAATTGATGCAGTTGCACGGAAGCCAGTGTAATTCTCTCAATTTATAGCAACTGAAGCTTTGGCCCATTTATTCAAAACTATGCAAGAACAAATTTATACTGCTATAAGATAGGGACTGCCTGCCACTGAAACATCACTCCCTAAAGTATCACTTTCTGCATGGTTATTTATTAATTTGTTAGGCCCATTGACTAATATAGCACTGTGCATATGTTCAGCTTTCCTCAAAGTCCGCATTATACCAGATTCTGTTGAAAATATACTCTCTCAGCAAGCTGTGTCCTATATCAAGGGACTTAGAATTGAATGTCAATATTAGATGCAATTTTTGTATTGAACATACTGTTTATTCTAACCTGAATGCAAATATGACATCAATAACAAGCTTTTTCTCATGTCCTATGATATAATGAAGTAATTTTTAAATATTTCATTGACTAGCATCTTTTGAAGTTATAGACAACTTTTAGCTAATGCAAATATCAAGAAAAAGTGTAGTAAATTATGATCAAACTCTGTTCTTGGTTATATAAGCATTACAACAGGATCTGAATTTTCTTTATTTTCTTCTGTTTCTCTTCTTTATTTTCACAAATCATTTTTAAACAGAATGGAACAATTTATTGCACAAGCATGACCATAGTCATGTGGGAATGCTGATCTTGAGTTAGAGGGATTGAATGTAAGTATGAAAAGCTTTGGAAACAAGTGAGAAGAGGGAAAGTGTCCATGTGTCCTTTAAAATCAAAATATGCTACAGTCTGTAATGAATGGGTGCATGACCATATGACGAAGAAATAAATGCAGCACCTGTGACAAACTAACTACTTTAAAGACATACCTTTAAATGTATGCAAATATGCCTGTCCTTTAAATATGTGCAAAAATTAACCTCCAGAAAGAGATCTAAACATAAGTACATGTTATGTCAAAAATGGCTTCTTAAAGGTAAGCTTGTAAACACAGACAGACAAAATAAAATAGGAATTGTCAGGTTTACATTGAATATTGTCTTTTATGGGTTCAGGAGCTTAAATTCTATTGCCAATTTTAAAACTGTAGTAACCTCAGTTGTTATGAATAACTGCAGTGCTTGTGTGAGTCATCTAGTATGTGGTCTACTATATCCTCTTTACATATCTTCCCATAGCTAAAGTTTTCACTCTGTCTTTGACTTGCAAAGAGTTTGGTAAACCATAGTTACCATCTTGGATTCCACAATAGGTATTTCATTTTATCCTCTAAACTCACAAGTCCAATTCTCAGTTTCAATTTATATTTTGTATGCTCTGGTTTCTTAGCCTCGTGTGCTTTTTTCATGTCCTGATAATTTTTTTTTTATGAGTTGTTGGTCTGCACCTTCTCTTTTCTTATGTGTTTCTCATCTATAACTTTTGCTTTGGTTATTCATTGTCCCTTTATATGTTTTTACTCACCTCCTTCCCCTTTCTTCAAGGCTCCCTTTTATGCATCCATATTCTGTCACACACAGATGCTCACTTTTGATTCAAGAAGATGGAAGCAGCATAGAATTAGGTCATATTGGTCCAGCAGTTACCTTCTGGTGCTGCTACAACAGTAGGCTCAGTTCACAACATAGTTGGTTCACAACATAGTTGGCAGAGCATATCTGACTCACAGCAGTTAAGAAAAGTCGACGTGTGTTTCATTGGGAGGCTTCATGTGTCTAAGAACAAGCTGACAATTTCAGTGTGTCTTGTGTTTATAAAACCAGAGCACAGCCAAAGCTTCTTCATATAGCTAGGGCTGGAGGTATTATCATTGGTCTCTTATTTTTAATTGATTTCTTGATTACATGGCACATCTGACGAGTATTTTTTAACTGAAAAAATCCCTCTATTTTCCTACATATTTCTCTAAAATTCAAACCAAACTTCTGTAGTTTTTGGAAAAAGGTTAATTATCTTTTAATAAAATTGGTACTTGTGTTAGAATTTTTTTTTATTTCAGAAAGCAGAAGGAAAGAGAGTACTCAACAGTAATATTTCTGCACCAAAGTTACCAAACAGCCAAGCATTGTATAAGCTCCGCTATATGAACACATTGAAAAACAATTATCAGTCAAATGCTGCTTTTCCTTGATGTCAAAAATTCAGGAAGATTTTCAACATATTCTGGCTTCCAAAACAGTACTGTAATTATTTTAATGCCATTTTATTTGTGTTTATCTTTGCATTACCTAGCTATTATTTTCATTGCAATTCAGGACTTCAGTGAACTCCAGGTCTAGCTGAAATCAGTGGTATATTTGCTTTGACTTTAAGAAACCTAGATTTCCCACCTCTTTTAGAACACACATCACATGTCACGTGGTATTTATCAGGTAACAAGAAAAAAAAACTAAGAAAAGTATGATTATTTGTATTCTGTTCTCTAGGTATAATTTTCAAAATACAATTGGGTTTTCAATGACGGTGGTAGCTTGATACCTGACAAGCTGTTCGGGTTCCAAGGAGGTCAGCCAATGTGTTTCACCTTGTGGTGAAATAAAAAGTTACATTGAATAAAGCTCTTCAGTTCAGCTCAGCCATTAAAAAGACACTGAATCTTCTTAACATCTACTTCCTTAATCATAAAGGTAATACATCTTTAAATAATTTGTAAGTGTGTTATATCTGCCATCATAGTTATTGAGAGCTTTCCTTCAGCAGATAGCTGGCTGCAAGCTCCAGATTTCAGCCAGCTGTCATCCATTAAATATTTTAATATTGAGGGAAATTAACTTTTAAATCAATAGCAAAGATGAAAAAAAAAAAAAGAAAAGAAAAAAAAAGCTCTTCTCTTCAGACAGAGCAGGAGACGTCAGTGTATAATTTGTCATTTTTCTATTCAACTCTCTCCATTTGGTTTTGATTTAGCACTAGACCTCAGAAACCAGAGCCGGCATCCACACACAAAAGCTGTTTCAAATTAAGTGCAGCAAGTTTTTAAACACATTAGCAACAAGAACAAGCTGTCCTCATGCTAACTGGTCCTGCTTTGTTCTTGATTGTGGAAAATCTCACTTTAACTGCCCTCTAATTTGTTGCAGATAGCTACTGCACCAGCAGCTGCCTTGGCATAGGATTAAACACACATGAAAACGTTATTTTTCCACACAAATTATTAGCAGTGCCAAAAGCCACTAAATCCCTTTTGGAAAAATTCTTTTCTATTTTCCTATTTTCTTCTATTTTCATATTTTTACTATTACAGTTCTGCCCCCCACGTTCTTCTCCAAAGTCTTTCTCCCTCCAATACTTTAAAAAGTACTTGAAAGGAATTACAAATTACAAAATTTCTTGTTTTTTAATGCAGAGATGCAGATTTGATATTTTACTGTAAGCTGGTTGAGGAGGTTGCATATTGTCTTGCATGAGCTGAGAATCTATCTACCACAATATCAAATTCTTGAAACTTAGAGCAATTTTTCAGTAGTTGTAAGTTGTAAATTGTAAGTAAGTTGTAAGTAAATTGTAAGTTGTGAGCAAGTTGTAAGATAAACATAAGAAACAGGGAAACTTACCAGGGTCACATACTTTCAGATATTTTAAGTTGCTTTAATCAAGAATATATACGAACAATCCAGAACCACATTACAAAATAAGAGGGCAGATATTCTTTAAATTGCTGTCATCTACCAATAATTGTATTTAATGCTGTATCTGTGATGTCATTGACATTCCACAGCACAGCTGTTTCTGAAGTATTATTTGGGGATTTGTAAGCATCTGGCACTTTTTGTGAATGGTGACTAGGCAGCGCCTAGCCACTTGCTTTTTGTGATGGCTAAAAGGATCTTTGGTGACTAACTCAATATGCAAAGAAATAAGAATCGACTGCTTGTTTCACCCTTGGGTAGTGCCAGAGGATTTGGTGATGGTGGTGGTGGTGTCCCTGTATGTGCAAACTTTGTCTTTATTCCATTTCGTTGAAGAAGCCTGCCACCTGCTTATCAACTATGCTGGCATACCTTTTGAAAAAAGGTTGCTTTCCACTAAGGTGACTAAAAGAGCAGTTGTTTGACAAAGGAGACAAACTGGTGACATGACTGTTGGCGGGTCTGATTGTCTATTCCCCAAACCTATTAATTGGTTTCTGTCCATTCCAGCCAAAAGGATTGGTGATGCATTTACTTTTCCTTCCTTCATATGGAGCTCCAGGAGTGCCTCTTGTAGCTTAGTGGAAATACATGGCAGATTTTGTTGAACATATGACGAAGTTTAGTCAAATCTAATCGAGCAAAGGTTCAAAGTAAACATTTGTTATATAGTATAAATATGAACATGTTTTTTCTCTACAAGGTTTCATAACCTTTGTGTGTTACTTGTTCTAGAGATGGGCAAGGGCTAGCAGGGGCATGGTAACACCAAACTGAGGGGTGCAGTTGACATGCCTGAGTGATGGGTTGCCATCCAGAGGGACCACGACAAGCTCAAGAAGTGGACCCATGTGAACCTTGTGAGGTTCAACAAGGCCAAGTGCAAGATCCTGCACCTAGGTCAGGGCAAACCCCAGTATCGGTACAGGCTGGGGGACAAAGGGATTGAGAACAGCCCTGCCAAGAAGGACTTGGGGGTTCTAGTGGATAAAAAATCGGACATGAGCCAGCCATGTGTGCTCACAGCCCAGAAAACCAATCGTATCCTGGGCTGCAGCAAAAGAAGCATCACTAGCAGATTGAGGGAGTTGATTCTGCCCCTGCACTCTCATGAGACCTCCACCTGAAGTACTGCATCCACCTCTGGGATCCCCAATACAAGAAAGACATGGACCTGTTGAAGCAGGTTCAGAGGAGGGCCACAAAAATGATCAGAGGGCTGGAACACCTCTCCTATGAGGACAGGCTGAGAGAGCTGGGGTTTTTCAGCCTGGAGAAGAGAAGGCTCCAGGAAGACCTTATTGTGGTCTTTCAGTACTTAAAGGGGGCTTAATAAGAAAGATGGGGACAGACCTTTTAGTAGGGCTTGTTGCATTAGGACAAGGGGTAGTGGTTTTGAACAAAGACAGGTAGATTCAGAGTAGATATAAGGAAAAAAAATTATGGTAAGGATGGTGAAACACTGGGAACAGGTTGCCCAGAGATGTGGTAGATGCCCCATCCCTGGAAACATTCAAGGTCAGGTTCGATGGGGCTTTGAGCAACCTGGTCTAGTTGAAGATAACCCTGCTCATTGCAAGGTGGTTGGACTAGATGACCTTTAAAAGTCCCTTCTAACCCAAACTATTCTATGATGCTATGATACAAGCAAGGTGAAATTCCCCTTTTTCCTCCCATGTTATCTCTGGTGGGTTATTGCTCCATCACTTCCTCTTTCTTTCTCTTCCTATTTTAACCAAAGGTGGTTGATCATCCTTATACTGGTTAGGAGTTGAACTGACACTACCTCTTTCATTATGGTAGTATTTCCGATTAGTCTAAATGAATGATATTTCAAGTAATTCTCATATAATCCCACTGTGAATCCCATAAATTTTCAATTTTTGGTTATTGCCAGTGTCTAGTACCTCACTCAGATCTGTTTTTCCAGGACTTCATCCTCCATCAGATTTTCTTTTCAGGATAATCTATTCCATTTGCCTCTGTGGTGCTATATATGGTCTGAAGAATATGCTTATGGCCAGTATGGATGATACTGTTGCAACATATTTATGAACAGTAATCTCCAGTTTCAGAAGTAAATAATACAATAACCAAGATCCCACCTTCTTTGGTGACTTCTCTTTCAACAAGTTCAAAAGAATTTTTTTTCTTCCTACATAGTATCCCCCAAAAGACAAGATTAAAGTGCAACTTCACCTGAACATCTTTGCCACAGTCTTACTGTTATTACCAAGTGGTTTGTTGTTTTGGGTCTGGTGAACAATGAACTGATTGCAAGAGTCTCAGCTGTGTGACCAGATTAACTATGAGTATTAGGTAGGATATCTGTATAAAGTAGAAGGCTCACTGTGCTGAAAAATCATTAAGAAATTTTTAGGAGTTTGAACCTGCTGCCATATTGACCAGGAAGTGATTTCTCAGGTTCAGTTAATGATTTGGCCATGGTTTAGCTGTGCTTGAGAATAGCTGCCAGCAGACATTGATTACCACGTACACAAGTGGTGACAGCTACCTGCTGTTAGCACTTACAGAGAAGCTGGGAACAGTCAATCATTAGAAATGAAAAAATATCCAAATTGACTTTTGATTGGGTATGATTAAGAAAGCCTGACAGGATTGGTAGATTTGAAACTGAATAATCCACAAAGTGTTGAGGGTATAGAAGAAAATTAGTTCCTAAATATAGATTCTCCTCCATGAATGAACACTAACATATTGGGGTGGGCTTGAGAGCTGAATCATCAGCTATATACCTGTGGAGTGGCAGCTAGATCTTTTAGTATGAAGAAAACCCTTGGCTTTATTTCAAGTAACAGATATATGCATGTTTTCCTTCTATTTCTGACCACATATTCCTTAAATTTTGTGATTTGTGTTTGGAGTTGATTTATGAATTATTTATTTATTTATTTTTACCTTTCTGAGTTTGGCCTGAATTAAGAGTGATTTCAGAGTAATCAGAAAACCAGCAATCTGCTGATGGGTGATCCATAAAGAAAGAAGACCATTCCCACTGACCAGCATCCAAATCCATATTATCCGAAGACTCATAGAGAATGCCATTTATTTAGCTCCGGGGTTTAACAGTGGAACTGATAATGCAGGGCTCGGTGTGAAATAGGTATCTTTGGTAACCAATATTAATTGGCAAAGCTCCTTCCCATGCTGCCTATGCTCAAACTCTCCTAATCCAAAAGGAGTCATCTTCCTCGAGTAGTTTATCTGTACTTTATTTTAGGAATATTTAATTTTTAATTTCAGTTTGTTAGCAAAACTCACTCTTGGAAGCTTCCTAAATTTTCCAATTTATGTTTACAGTGTGAGATTTTCACAATTTGTGCATTGATCCTGCTCTGTAGGATCAGGAATTTAATTAGATCTTCAGGTTATTTTTTTCCCTCCTTCTCTGTTTCATATATAAAAAACTATCCACTAATAACTATTGTCATATGCTCAACTATTCTGTGAAGCCCACCTTCTTCACCTTATTTATATGCAAAATTAACAATTTTATGTCTGTCTCATGCTTCGCTATAGTCTTAATAAGTAGCAGTTAGTGCTTTACTTTTGCTTTTACTCCTTCCATCAAAATTTGTTCTTAGGTCCCTTCAAGCCAGAAAGGACCATTCAAATCAGTCAAATGGGACTGTACCTGCCTGGATCACCATTTCTCCCTTTCAAAAGTTTGAGCATATTTGCTGTTTTCCCATGGCAGATTATTGCCTGGACTCATTAGGCTTGTGTTAAACATGCAATGATTACTACAGCTTCATTTGCCCTTTTTTTCAGGGTTCAGGCTTGGAGAAGAACAACCCATGCAGCTTGAATCTGTTGTAGTTTTAAAATTTTACTTCCAGCTCTATTTGAGTAACTTATCTTTTCATACAGCATACTAACCTTTTTTTTTCTTCAGTGTTCCAATTTTCGTAGTAAACTGAAGAGAAATATTCATTTTTGGGGGGAGCTATATAGTCAGAGAAATGAAAACAAAGGGATATATTTCTGCATATGCAATTTGAAATACTTTTCAGAGTATTTCCACTTGACCTTTGCAAGTTTCTCATTTCATCTCTATGTTCTTCAACGTCTTACAAAATATCTTTTTTTGTTAATCAGTTCCTTTTTCTGTTCCCTAAAATATCTAAACTTGTTCCTGATATTCTTCCTGAGGGAAATTAATCTGGAGCTCTTCCCACAAGCTCTTTTTCTTTCCTTCTTCATGGTATTTAACACCTTTAGCTTAAAGAAATAGTTTTAAAGGTTCAATATTTTTCTTCTCTTAGTGTTGAAAAAAGCATTATTTTCCCAGCTCCATTACCTTCTGGCTGCCATTTCCAGTTTGGCTTCAGCCTGCAGTCCCTCTTCCTGTCGTGAACACTGGACCATACAACAGTGGCTGGACTTCAGTGGTGAGGATCTGTTTAACTTTGTAAAACACTTTGCTCTGCAGGTTTTCATTCCAATGTTAAATACCCTGGCCAAGTCCTGAGTTTGGCACTCAGTGAACAAGGAGTTTGGCTGCAGCTCTGTGGTCTGGACCAGACTCCTTGCCAGTTGAAATTTATTCATATCTCAAGAGTGGAGGTCTTCCTGGAAAGAAGCCAGGGATCTGTTCTTCCCTGAGGTGAGATAATGATAAAATGGTGGCTGTATCAGAATTAACAGTGATAGTTTTATCACTTAGTGGTCTCCCTGGCTGTCTTCCACTCAAAAAAGCTGAGCTAGAAACGGATAAAACATCCCTTCTCTTTCTCCTCATGCTTGGCATCAATGCTGCTTAAGAACTTCAAAAAATGAGTTGTAAAGCAGATTTAAGGCTTTTCAACTTTGAAATCTTGTCTTTCTTCTTTTGCAGTTCCTTCTCTTTGAGGACCCTGTGTGAGCTATCCAGTTACTCTGTGGAGGTCACAGCTTCTCTGGTGTCTCTGCAGAAAAAAAGGTATTCAGATTAGAAAGGTTAGGAAATATTAGGAGAGAACATATCTTTTAGGTCTTCCATCTTGAGAATTGTTGAAGCTGTTCCTTTTGAGCTGGAAAAAAACTCATCCTCTTTTTGAGTTTTCTCCATATTTGAGCAACAACCCTGAAGAAGATGCAGGGAGACTTAATAGAAGAAAGGTTCTTCATTCTTCAGAAATGGGATGAAACATGTACAAGATGTTCAGTCTAGAAATTTTTGGTATGAGTTAGCCATTTTTTAATTAAGTTTTCATAAATGGCGAGAATACGTTGTTTCATTTAGCGATGACCTACGTCCCTGGACCTTGTCACAGAGTTGCCATGAAAAACCAAACCCCTGGCTTCTGTGTTATACTCTTACTAAAATTTTATTGGATTATTTAAAGAATTGCCTTGTGATGATTTCATATATGTCTACATATGCACACCTTTCCCTTTAAAAACTTACCTGACTGCTAATCTGTGATGCTCCAGGTTTGCTGTGCCATATAGCTTACAGATGAAGCGTAAAGGAGAAGTAATATTTCTGCTGTGAAACCTGGTAAAGACCTCTGAGGCTAAGCCACATCTCCAGTTGTTTGTTCAGGTGGCTTGATGCTAGCTGCTATGTACTTTTTTGACATCACTCAGAAAAGTTTTTCTCACATCTAGACAAAAAAATAGAAATGTAATTTCATTGACTAATAAGAAACACAAAGGATCAAATTCTGTTCTTAATTATACCATTACAAATCCAGAATAAATTCACTGACGCTAGTTCAGTTAATTTGGATTTCTCCCAGATGTAAGAACCCAGTCCTCATCACATTCTTTAGAAATTCTTCTGCCTTAACAGGCACCCACCATGATAAAAGAAACACTTATACATCTTTGAATGAGCACATAAAAATCAACAGTCTGTCTGGTTTGTGTGTTCCTGGTGTAAATCAGTTCCCACTTTGTTTTTAAAGAATACTTTTCCAACATTGCAGTTTACCAGAGAGACCAAGGGAATTACTTTTGCCAAAAGAAGAAAGTATATTCTCCCTTCCCTCACTCTGTTCCGTCTTTTTCTGCTGACTCTTGACATTATTCCAATACCTCCCACATTGTTACTCAATCAAAATTTAGAAAGAAAAAACCACCAGATTCAGCATTGTTTTCCCTTTTTTCAACTTCTTTTGGGAAAAATCCACTTCATCTACCATCAAAAACATTCTGCAAGAGAAGAAGAAAATTGCAGACTTGTTTTTAAGGATACCATGTTTGAACATACAGTCAATTTTTTTCAAAATATAAAGCCGAGCTTGCAGAATTCAGCATCTGTAACCAATGTGGTACCACTGATACAGCAAAAATATTGTATAAATTCTAACTGGATGTCAAAATGAATAGAATTGTAACATCATAGACTAATTTGGATTGGAAGGGACTTTCAGCAATCATCTAGTTCCACCACCTTCTCAAAGCAAGGTTACTGTAATGTTAGATGAATTTATTCAAGACCTTGTCCAGAAGAGTTTTGAATGTGTACAAAGATGGAGATCATAGAATCATAGAATGGTTTGTGTGGGAAGGGACCTTAAAGATCACCTAGTTCCAACCCCCCTGCCATGGGCAGGGACACCTCCCACTAGATAGGGTTGCTCAGAGCCCCATCCATCCTTGAACACTTCCAGGGATGGGGCTTCCACCACCTATTCCAGGGCAACCTGTTCCAGTGTCTCACCACCCTCATGGTGACGAAACCTTACAGGTTCTCTTGGCAGCCTTCCCCAGTGTTTTACCACCCTCATTGTGAAGATCTTTTCCATATGTTTGGCTGGAATTTCTCTTGCTGCAGGTTGCGACCATTGCCTTTTGCCCTTCTGCTGGAGACCTCTTAGAAAACTCTGACTTCATCAAAACCCCTTATTTTAGTTGATGACAGCAACTTGATCCCCTTAGATTTTTCTTCTTGGATCTACACGTACACAACTCCCTTAGCCTCTTCTTGTATGTGACGTGCCTCAGCTTCCTAACCATCTTGGTTGCCCTCCCTTGGACTCTCTCCAGTTTTTCAACATTTTTCTTATATTTGAATGCAATACTCCTGCTGTAGTCCAACAAGAGCTGAACAGAAGGGAGTAATCACTTCCCTCGGATATTTGGTTTGTGTGTATGACATATTGTTGCTAGCTTCTGGAATGCTGGCTTATAGCTCGGAAGTTCAGGGCAGATTTCTGGTCATTTTAAACTGTAATTGCTCCATTGATTACAAAATGAGTAAGAAAATTTATATGAGATGAAAAATTTCCTCTTGAAGGGATAAAACCAAATGTACTTTGATGTGTCATCAGGTACTGAACATTGAGACTATGACAGGTTCCGTCGAAATCAGTGTCAGACAGTTTTTGATGTTTTGTATATGTTGAATGTTTCCTAGTCAGTGGTCTACACTTTTTCTTTCCAAGTTTCAAGGAAACTTCTCTGTAGTTAAAGGGATTAAGATAGTCACTGAAGCATTGTGTGCTGTCATCAACACAATTATATTCTCATGTACAGCCACACAAATGTAGTGACTTCCATAAAGGTCTTTCTGCTGCACAAGTGTACCCATGACAGAAGATCTGCAAAATAAAATTGAAAATTTCTTTCCATGCTGATTTCACAAGCAGGAGAAGTAGGAAGATTAAACTTTAACCAGACCTCCCTAACTTACTATTGCTTTTCCAGGTAGCAGGAGTCAGGGACCAGAATCCTCTTTACTTCCAAAGGTTAATTCTTTTCAATAAGGTACTCATAATGCTACATTATTAATATATATTTTGAACAGTCATATAGTCAGACATTCATCTTTGTTGTCAGTGTTACCTAACTAAAAGTAGAACTTCTATAATTTTCATACTTAAGTCTTCATAACTAAGGCTTCTGGGGGATACACAGTAGTGCTCACTTCTTTAATCAATGGGAACTTAAGATAAAAGAGATCATCTGACTTACCATTTAATAAAATTATCTACAGTGGGCTAATGCAAGGAAATAGGATGTTTTTCTGGAAGCTTGCCAATGTACGATAGCCTGGTCTAGCTTTGATTCTGGTGAAAAATGTATTTTAATTTTGAACTGATTAAATTTTGAGTCTAGAACCAATATCTCAATCATGAAATAATTTGAAATTGTTTATGAATATTGTGTCACTGGCACACTGTTAATCCTTCAGAAACAAAGAGTTTCTTTACTGTAATGTCATATATACATGCATTGCAGTTCTGACTTCCAGGAGCTAATTCTGCCATTTCTGACAGCAGTACTCTCAGCCACATTCTACGACTCAAACCCCAGAGCAGGTATGAATAGCTATTTCAGATGATAACATGTTGTTCCTTATTCGCTCTCCAGGCGTGAATGTTTTATTCTGAATTCACTATCATGTTGTCAAAATTAATGTAACTTCAAAGCGATCAGATACGGTTTCTTGGAAATTTCTAAAGTATTTCCAATGTACTTTCTATGTTTCTCTAAAGTAATCCTTTACAATTACTTCAATTCTTTTCTTCCTGTTAATTTGAACACATGAAAGTATTTGAAAGAAACACAAAAGTGATGAGGGTGGTGTCAATATTCAAATCTGAAAATATCCTCTCTGGTGAGAAAGTGTATTTTTCAGGCAGTGGAATGTTGTTCAATATCTCTTGCTTTTATCACCTATAATGCTTCAACAATTATTAAATTGTGCTCACTCTTTAAATTAGAAACAACCTAAAATTTTTAAAACATTGGAGTATTATTAAAATAATTAGCAGGCAAAGTGGCAAGTGAGTTGCTCATTAGACCAGACACTGAACAACTCTGTTCTCAGTCTGTAATTAAAATACAGAATAATAGGTAACTTACTTTCAGAATAGCTTGGAAGACCCCGGGCAGCCACCACTTCCAGCATATATCACATTTCAAAAGCTCCACTTATTTATTTGGTTCAAAGACGGAGGATTTCTGTTTGCTTCCACCTTTGCTTTCTTTTGTATGTTTCCAAGGCTGCTGGCAAGATAGCAAGATAGCTGGCAAGATGTATTTGCATTTGTTTATGAAAGTCATGTCTTGAGCCTAGGAATTAAAGCAATTGTGATCTGGCTCCAACTATGAACTCTACATGGAGATTAGTGACTCTTTTAGTCTATAATAAACCAGCTGGATACTGAGATATACAAGGAATAAGCAAAGTAAGGACTCACTAATTTGACTCATGGACACTCCTGAGAACAGGGGTTCCATCAGACTTTGCTTAACTGAGGAAAAAAGAGGGCTTTGGAGGTAAAGCATTAAATAAGTGTTTTCATCTTGTGTTTCTGACTCATTGATGGTGAGTTTATGCACATAACTGACTAAAGTGTACTTACATAAATTTGTTGGTTTATTTCTGTGCTTTTTTCAAATCCAGGTTTGATTTCATTTGAAATTTGATGTGTATGCAGTAGAAATGTTGGTATTTGTTGTAAAGAGAGATGGAGTTTTTGGAGGCTGCTCTGTTCACAGAGTACCTTTTCCAACAAGGCCAGGGAGAATGAAAAAAACATGCCTGAGTTTTCAGCTACTCCACTTCGCAGCAACTTGAAAACTGTTCTTAGAACAACACAATATCACATTTCTCCTAAGTTTACCAGACCTCCATTTGAGAAAGAAAGGTTTATTACAACACCAGAGAGAAACACTGGGAATAGATTTCTGACTTGTAGCTGTAGGCATCAGTAGCTTGTGGAGCAGCCTCAGAAGGACATGCTGAGAGAATCCTATCACAGAGTAACGTAAATCTCAACACTTACAGTGCTGACCTGGAAGCTGTATCACTTCAGTTCCAGGCCCTCAGTTGATTCACCTTAAAGTGCTTTTTTCCCCCCCAAACTGGAACTCCTGCAATGAAAATATTGCAATAAACCTACATCAGATATCAATTACCCAGCTATACAATAGCCTCCCGAGATGTAAAAGACTTTGATTCAAAGCCATTCCCTGGTGCAGGCTGAGGTAGGTTTTGAACCTCCTCTGATTTCCAGAAAACTGTCCTTGCCACTCATTCATAGGTCGTCAGAGGAATAGGTCATCCAATGACCAAAGTGGAACTCGGGCCTACTACCCCTCTCCCAAGCCTAACCTCCGAGAGCAATATCTTTTTACCTGCAGATGCAAAATTAACTATTTTGTCATTTTTTTTAGTCAGAATTATTCACCAGATTTCTAAATAATTCAGAGCCAACCTTCTTTTCTGTGATTAAATCATTCACCAAATAAAATTCACCTAGGTACATTAGAAAGCATAGTTCAAAATTGATGTAATTCAGAGCTATTACACAGCCATCAGCAGACTTATATTCATTTTCTCCAACGTAAATTTGATGCAGTAACTTCATATTATGCCATTACCCCAAATCTGAAGGCCTTGCAAGGAGTAATTCTGTACTTTCCACTGATTCAAATCAGTTCTTTATCTCCTTTTTAGTGAAACAATTAAATTGCACTTCATAAATCATAACTCGCTGTTCATAAGCAAAAATGAAAGAGTGGATGTCTGCACAACATATGGAGTTATCTCACATGTAATGAACCTGATTAGAAGCAGCACTAAAAGGAAAAATTAAAAAAATGCACCCCAAAATCCCCGGTCCAGTCCCCCACATTTCTTTTAATAAAAAGTCACAAGTATATACAGTGGAAGAATTTCAACACAGACATAGAAAAAATGTTTAACTCTTCTTGCTTCCTGTTTGCACGCAGAAAATAACATGCATAGACAGGCCACTATGCCTAAAATTTTCAACCATTTTTTTTTAAAAAGTAAAAAATTGCAGTGAAGAAAATTTTTGTCTTCTCATGACAGAGTCTATATTTGGCTGTAATCTGCTTGAAATGTATAGTGAAATAGTTCATTGTAGAGAGTGGGGGCAAATAGTAGCTATGTTGCTATTATTTGGTGATTAAAAAAATTAAAAATATTTACATATCTATGTTCCAACTTATATTAGGATATCCCAGTTTTAAATCTTGGGACAGCAGTGAAGAGAGTGGAAGTAGAGTAATACTGATGTTCTTTATGGAAATCTCTTATTCTCAACACTGGTAGCATTCTTAAGTGAAAGTGCAATAGAACTGAATCAAGATTAAGACCCTCTTCTTATAAAAACTTATATATTTATTTAATTTTATATACTCTGAATGCTCTCCTTAAACTCCTTTTGTAGAAATTGAATGGAATCTCAAGAATATTGAGGACAACCCAGAAGCTGGCAAATGCTAACTGTAGACATAGAAAACTACTGCATCAGTTGGCAATGTAAGATCAGTTAAGCAAAAGACAAGTCATTCTTAAAAATCTAGCAAAAACTGGTGAAATTCAAGAATGGAAGGAAAATAATACAAGAGAAAGGGATGAAAATTACTCATGAGGTTGAGAAGGAGCACGTGTTCAGTAAACATTTATTTTCTGCATTCAGAAAAAAAAAGGTCAATGTATTAATAAATTTTTTGAGTATATGTTCGAGTTTCTAAATAATGTTTGAGTTACTTAAAAACTTGAAAGAATCTTAAAAAGTTAAAATGTCATAACATTTAAAAAGTTAAACACTGTGACAATAACTCTGCCTGAATTAGTGAGTTGGACGGGGTGATCTCATATACCTCAGTGTTCATTTTTCTCAAAATCACAGGGCAGTGGGAAACTTTTAGAATTTGTAGATAGGGAGGACTGACGCTGCAAAAGGTATACTAGATTATTGAAAAGGTTAGGTAGATGGTTTGTCAACCGAGAACATGGTAACTTGCAGTAGCAAGGATTATTTAGAATTCTATAAAACCTATACAACAAAAGATAGGTTTCTCAAAGACATAGATTATATTCCCCTGTATTTTCTTCCCATGTGTGCTCTACTAGCTTAATAATTCAGGATTTTATTTGTTTATGTTTGATATCGATTCAAAGCAAACGTGGGAGTAGTGATACGGAATACAAAGAGTAAAGAATAAGACCTTTTGCATAATTAATGAGAATGGCTGTAGTGTTTCAGAAAAGGCCTGTCAGCCATGTATTTTTTTTCAGTGGTCACTGGATCAAAAACAAAAGAGCAACCAGGAAAAAGCTGACAGCAAAGTAATCAAAAAAAGCCACAGGCAGACACCTAGGTAAGAATGAAAAACATGTTATACGTTACCCTACTACTCTTCCAATTATCCAATATGATACTTTTGAAAAATTGTCATGTTAATAACCTAGCACTCAGTCAATACTGGTAATGTGCTGAGGAATAGTCTTCTGTGCAATGTTTGAATTGGCTCCACAATCTGATGGGGGAGGAAAAAGCACTCACAAAATCAATGCAACCTGTATTAAAGGGATTAAAATTTGGCTAACCAATAGACCACAAAATGTAACCCATAAATGAAGACTCATCTTCCTGTTGGGGTTGTTTCTAGTTCAGACATGCAGGAATCTGTCCTCGCCCCATTGATCTTCAATACCTTTGTAAATGAACTGGAATAAAATATGGAAGCATTGCTTGTAAAATGTGCAGATGATACAAAAACTGGTGGAGGGAGAAGTAACAATGGCCATAGGTCAGTTATAAAACAAGCTTATCTGAATCATATAGGGAAGTTGGCTCACTTGATCAACATGAGGTTGAGCATTGCCAAACAGAAGGTCACACAATGTACAAAGAAAAAATGTAGACTGATTACTAGATGAGAGATAGTATCATCTAGTGCATTAACATTGGAATGACTCACTGTAAATAATCAAATAAACATGAGCTTTTTTGTACCAAGGAAAGGGTTTTCCTAGATGTGTAGACAATTCCCACAGAGATTATGGCCATGGTATGAAGTGTCCACTGTACATAAAGAAGATTACTGTCAACTCTACTTCAAAAGGGAATGTTAAGACATTGGAAAGGATTTTAGAAAGAGTCACAACAAGGTTTCAGACCAGAAAACTTGGCTGTTGAAAGACAGCTAAGAAACTCAGTATGCTTGCTGTCTGACACAACACTGACCAGTTTCAACTCCAGCTGAGTTTAGGCCTTACATGTCTTCTCCCTGCAGAGGTGAACCACTGCTCTGTAATTTTCCTGCGATGCCTGAACTCTCTTCCAGAAATCATACAATTTATTTTTACTCCTGGGTTCCAGTAGTAGTTCCCTGTTCAGCTGAGCTGGTCTTCTGCCCTGCTTGCTTTACTTAGAACAAAACAGGGGTTCTGAATACCTTGCTGTGTTCCAGACATTTGTTTTGAAGTGGAATCTGCTGTCAACTACATTAAAAATAGTTGAGGTTTGATAGTAGGAGCTTGCAAAAAAAACCAACCCTGCTTCTTTTCTCTTCTGAAAGAACCTTTTTTCCACTGTTTATAGGAGGAGCATTTGAGATTTGGCACTTAATCTCTATTATATAAACTATGTTCTACAGAGTATTTATGTATGTGTCTTCATAGATTGCTCAGCCATGTCCATTAGGGCCTGAATCCAAAACTAAAAGATATGAGTGCCTTACGTTCAGCCTACGGAAATGCCAAAGTTCTTGTGAGTTACTTATAAAGCTTTACCCAAGCACTTAGGTGCTTAAGAGGGTATAGGTACCTTTGAGTTTGATTGGGTTTTATCTCTTTTTCAAATATTGTTTGCTTACCCTATTGCATGATTCTTTAATGCAGGATGCGTAAGCAGTCCCTAGAGCCAGGACTAGAAACCTAGGATGCTCACAGTTTATGGAAAAGGTATCCTCAGGGAAACAGATCTCCCTATGTTGTTAGTCTTTATGATTCCCCGAAAACTAGATTGCCTTCCAAACACTGTTTTTTAACTTCAGCAGGAGAGATGGAAGGTGCCTTCCATTCATGTTGGTCATAGAATAATGTTAGATGTCTCCCTAGGACACAAGAGATGTCGTTTGAATGGCTTCAAGCTGAAGGATATCTGGAAGGAACATTTTTCGCTTCTCAGCACTTCAACTACTACCAACTGCTACCACTGCTGCTGCCATTCTTTGAAGGCAAAAGCAAGACATTTCTCTTCTGTTTCCATCCATTTCTGTTTCCATCCTGTTTCCAGAATGGATGGTGTAATCAGATTTTGCCTGTCAATACAGGTCTTGTGCAGGGTCTCTGAAATAGTGGAATAAGAGAAACCTCAGGTACATCCCATATTTCACTGTCCCCTGTGAGCTGATTTAGACACCTCTGCTGCTCCATGCATAGATTGCTAATAGACTGCACTCTAGGGATCTGTCTTTCCCCATGTGGTCCATGAGATACGTAATGACTGACTTGACTTTGTGAATATCATTCCTTGAACTGAGCAATTAAAGGGGAAAAATGGGAGGACAAAACATTTCTATGACAGTCTTCCTTTGTGAATCTGAACCTTCATGTTACAAGGCAACGTGTACAGGCTGGATAAGAAGGAAATCCTTCTCATGCTTTTGGCAGGGCCAAAAGACACTAAAGAGGACTTACAGTTTACAGTTTTTTACCACAAACTGAACATAGAAATTAATAGAATGATTAAAAGAAAATTACCACATCATTAAGACTGTTTAGAAGCCATCTTAAAACTAATAATTTGATTATTAAATATGTAATGGTGAAGAAAGAGTATCTATGTAAATAAAATACCACAATACAAATAACCAGAAATTGCAGTTGGGAAATTAAAAAAAAAGAAATTATAGACAGCACGCGCTATAAAACATAGTCAATAAATTTGCTTTACCGCTATTATTGTTAGGATATTGTAACAAACAGATGGAGGATTTAATATAATTTGGTTAGCTAATTTTAACAGGCTTGGCTACAAGTGTTAACTTATTTTTATATTTGATTTTTACACTATTCGCTGTAGCTGAATGTACATGATAAAACCTGGAATCTGCAGACAAGTACAGCTGGTGGGATGCTGTCAGCAGAATATTATATAGCCTTAATTAGAAGAATTTAACTTCCTGTCCCACCAAAAAAAAAAATTTGGGCTTGATTTATGTTTGCACAGTTCATAGAAATTAGTGTAAGCCATAAGCTACACTACTAAGGACCTAGAATCAAAATTACTTGCAAACACATGTATCCCAGAACACTACTAGACAAGAAGAGATACCAATTAGCTGAATCAGTCGGTGCTATTAGATGCAATTTTTAAGTCTCCCTGGGAAAAAAAGTAGGCTTCTTTTTGAACGAGTACTAAACCTGCATCATTTCCGAGTCAAATTAAGGACAGTACACTACCTCAAAAATATGAGGTATTCTACAGCTTCAGTTGAACCCTGCGTACCATGTACTATATTATGTGGGAAGGTTTCACTTTATGAACACTGGTAGCCAACTAGTTCTTAATTGAGAACCTATTTAGTAATATCCACCAAAATTGGCTATTAACTTCAGTTGCCCTATGATCATAATTCTTATTCATAGAAATAGAATTAATCCATAAAAATAAAATATTCTGTAATAACTATTGCAAGAGCAAGCCACTAGAAAAAGCTCTTTGACTCCACACAATGATTAGACTCATTATAACACTGAATGGAAGAAACTTCAGAGAATTTGGGCTCAAGAAACAGAGCTGCTCAATCTAGAAGATAGGGGGTGGCTATTCAGACTGTCATTACCTGTAGTACTTCAGAGATTTTTGGTATTTGTACTAGGGTCTGAAAGAAATACAAAACTGAAAATATCGGTGCACACCAGTTATTTGCATCAAGACTGAATACAAGTTCCTCTGACCGACTCAACTTAAAAAGCAAAACATGGGAAATTTTGACATCATGGAGGGGACAGTATTCTTGCTTTACTACTGTTTTTTATTCAGTAGAAATCCTGTATTGATTTTTGACCTAAAAAAGTGAGCAAAATTGTTGATTTTCAAAATATATTTTTCTACCTGGCTGTTGTTTGAGTGACAAATAGAAGATAAAGTCTCTGTAGATTTTAGCTATACATAGCATAGATTTACAAATCTACTTAGAGCACAGTTAAGAGGTTATTTGCTTTTTCTTTTCTAGCAGATTCTCTTAAGAATTATCATTAATATTATCTGGCGGCCGTTGGAATAATAATTTCCACTAGCCAATAAAAGACATACTTGTAAAAGTACGAGTAAGAGTACTTGCAAAACTCTTGAAACTTTGCAGCATGTTGATGAAATGTTGCTTTTTTCCCATGAATAAGAAGTGAAAAATAATCTGGCGGTGACCATATTAATATATTTACTGTATTTCCTGGGGATATGACTATAATGTGTTTTATTTGGCCCAGTACTAAAGGGTTTTACTGCTTCCTTTTACTGTGAAACTCTAACATGCAGCACAGCAAGGCTGGTGTTACAGGCTGATCAAACATGTGCAAGTCAATCTTTTCATAACTAAAGAAAATAGATAAGGTGGAGCTAAGTCTTCTGGGTCTTAAAAGTGAAACTAAGGTTAAAAATCAACTAGCAAGAACAGGTAGAGAGGGGAATGGTATTTAATGTGATAGATGGGAAAATGAACTGCACAATAGCTTGTTGAATACCCACAGGAAGGGCAACAGTGCATTTTTCAAGGCCACAGATTTGTTGTTTCAGTGATCAAGAAGAAATTAAATGATGTTGCAAATAGGTCTCTGGAATGGAAAAGGCAGCTATTTTTTTCAGATGGTTTCCAGAAGAAGGTAACAGAATTGAAACATGGTTTGGTTATGAGAATCTCTGCAATTAAAACTGTCCGCAGGTCGTGGGCCTGCATAGCAGGCTGAAAGGTGGTGAGGTTGGAGATGATCAGAAATAAAGGAAAGCAAAATCAGAGATGGGAGATGATTGAGACATGTGCAGTCTTAAGGCAATAGCTGATCGTGAAAGGTTACCAGTAGAAATACGGGAGGAGAAATGGATATCTGAGCTACTGCCATAGAGGCTTTAGGTGAATTTATGCTCGTAGGCACACCATGTGCAGAAGTAAGAAAAGAAAGGGACCAAGCATTATATGCTATCCACAGCACATTGTAGAAGGTATGAGGAGCATTCCTTGTAGGAAGTGCTGTAGAAATAATTCAAAAAAACACAGAAGCTAGAATCAGATAAAAACAATTTGCCAGAGAAGATAAGAATACAATTATTTATTTGTTTCAATTCAGGAGAGGTCATTATAAAAATACACTGGGGAAAAAGAAAAAAAAAAGGTATAAAATATACTGGTGTAGATCAGTGGCATTATGGTTAACTGCAGTATATTGCAGTCAAAGCCCTACTGCTTAAGGATCTTATATTTCATTGTAGACAGTAGCTGTTTTATACATCGAGTCATCATCTTTGTAGCCATGTCCAGACAATTACAACTTGTGCATGTTCCAGTACTGTTGTGTGCCTCTACTCATTGACAGATTAAGAATTAATGCAGCCTAAAATTAAATTTTATAGACTCCATCCTAAAGATGGGAATAGATCGAAAGGATCAACAGAAAAGTTTCTTTTACTGTAAACATCACTATGTTAATTAGTGCTGTGACTTGCCAGCTGTGAGGCTGAGCTAGATGTAAGGCACCTGGCAAATTTACCTTCAGCTTTTAGCTTAACTATTGCAGAAGTGATAGTGCATGATAATCCCAGTACACTTTAAATGAATCTTGTGCAATGGAGAAAGAGCAGAATGTGAGTCTGTCATCTTTTGAAAATTGTATTGACTTTTCAGACTGGATAACTAGTGAGTGATTGGTGTGAACATGAGGTCACTGAAAGTCCTTAACAAGATGAAACCAGTTCAGAGTCCCTGTCAATTGACTCTGTTCATTGACTGAGAAGATATAGTACCGCAACATTTACAAAAGTCACGAGCCATATTCTACCCTTAGCTACACTCGTATAACTCTGGAATATGCAGACAGTCTCATAACACTTGAGTCATTCTAGTGCTTAATGTTTTAATTTATCCTCCCCATTTGCCCTTCATCATTTTCAGAATATTCTTCTGCAACCATAAAAGGTGGACAGCAGCCCAAAGGTCCACGTTTGCTCCAAAGTTGCCAAAAGCTAAACAGCTACTTTGTGAATCTTGTCTCTTAAAGCTAGATGCAAAGGGTGGGAATTTCTCTATTGATTTCAAAAACCTGTCCTGTCTCTTCAATACATAGCTGGAATGCCACCAAACATTAGTTTGATCCTCCTCCTTTTTAAATACGAAATTCAAATTGAATAAAATCCTAAAAACAAAGAAGAAATGTCCAAGCCATACAAAGCATGCAGTGACTTTCTATGTATAGAATATTCTCTCTTTTGTACAAGCCTCTAAAAAGAAAGGAAGGTACAGTAAATCTTTTAAATAATTTGGCTTATGTAAATGTTGTATAAATATGAAGAAGAGTATAGAAATATTGTTACCAGTGAATAACAATAATTTGTTGGGTCATTTTGTTACAGGGGACATTGTACTGCACAATATCTACACTGCAAACGGCATTTCCTTTCTGTTCTGTTACTGCCAGAGAGAAGTTAATGTAGCACAGCTTGTCCTGAAATGCCTGAATAATTATTTCAAGGCGAGGTATTGGAAGGCTAGGTCTAATAGATACTACAATTGAACTCAGTCAGAGAGCAGCTAGAGGCATTATTGATTATGCATGTGCTTCAGGGTCTTGCAGTTTGCACATCAGCACTTGCACTAAGTAATAAACCTAGAAAAGTCTTAACATATCTGTTTAAACCATCTAAGCAGAAATCATTTATTCCAGCAATTAAAAATAAATATGGTCATGAGGTTACCACAATGAAGGATATTTATTTAGTTCGGTACTTTAAGGCTTCTATTACACATTGCATTCTCAAGATGACCTCTAGCTTCTACTCATTAGATAATATCAGAGAATTTTTTATTAGAAATTGATGTTTCTTTTGCACATCAGTGCACAGTGGATAATTTGAAAAAAAAAATACATTGGTTAAAGGAATAGAGTATGCTATTAGAAGCCTTTGAACTGGGAAAACTGCCAGTCTAGCTGATGTTAATTTAGCTAGTATATAAAAGAAAGAGCCTATATCGCCACATAAGCACTATTTATCCTACTTTTATTAGGAATTTCCTTTTCGATCTGTAGAAATTTCGACTAGTGAAATGCCTTCTCTTCACATTTAGCTTATTAGGGAATAAGCTCCTCACCATTCAGCCCACTGAGGTATTCCAAGAATCTCAACTTTTAAAGACAACACTTTTGGGAAGAATCTTCTCAGGCTAGGGAATTACTGTTTTCCTTTTTTTTTTTCCTTTTTTGTAAATGCACTTCCTGAAAATTACCCTAAAGCTGTTTTTCAGGTTACTGTTTTTTCCTCCTCTCCATCACAGACCATTATCTTTTGATGCAGCACACTTAGCCCTGAATTGATAGCCATTGCCTGAGTCTGCAAAGTGTAAAGTATCCCTTGAGAACTTAAGGAGCAGGACCCGAGGATCTCAGGATCTCAGGATTTCCAATGAGATGGTGGTGCATAAACTCAAGGAGTTTATTTGAACAAGGAGCAGACGGTAAAACTAAAAACTAAAACAACAGAATAGCAAATCTGTCTGGTCGCTCTAATTTTTTAGCTGATGTTGTAACCTGCAGGCAGCTGGTGATCAAGTGTGCTCCATTACAGAGGCATTCAGGGTTAGATGATCAAAATGCCTGCTATGTTAAAGTAGCTTGACAAGTCAACTTCAGGATCAGGGTACAGATATGCTAAGGGAAAAAGTCAGAGCGCAGCTCAAACCATTATTTTGTTGTTCTGATGGCTAGTATTTTATTATTTATACCACAGATTAAGTCTGAAGTTCACCACAGCCCCAAAAAGGAATTTAATTTGCACCCTCAAAATCAAAATGCACTAAATGGTTTGAAACTTTTACACCTGTTTCTTCACTTGATCTAAGCTATTTTCAGCTGTCTCACAGGTGTCTTCTTTATTCCCTTCTTCCAACTATTGCACAGGCTGTCCCCAAAACCCAAAGTCTCTTTTTTCCTACATAGCCAAATAAAAGACAGATGAGTAGTGGGATTCCAGGGAAATGTGCTGGCTTGTCACTTGAAAGAGGTCTGTTAGAAGAGAGATCACAGATGTAGGTTCCATCTTGCCATAAATGAGGAAATGGAGTGGAGGATAGTCAGGGAGGAACTGAACATGGATTTGTTAGGAATAGAATGAATTAAAAGTAAAGCATTCACTTCAGAACATATTTCCACAAAGTGAAGGTGTTAGCTGTGCCTTTTTTGTTATGGGTTGAGTTTTTGCTCCCTTTTGGTCAGGGCTACAGGAAATTCCTAAATAGCACTGATACTGGCAGGTTCCTGGGAACAGGAAAGAGAATGTATTTGGGACACAGACCCTTAAAAAACCTGGGGCATGACAGGAACAACAGTCTTCTACAGTGGTTGTGTTTATATCTTAGACACTTTCTGTGACAGAACTTTCATGGCATACAGTACAACCCAGGACATTTAAACCCTTTGACCATAATTTTGCCATAGCTTTGGAATAAGGCTTTTCAAGACTGGGTGGGAATTTGATAGAATTGGTAGATTGTTGGGCATGTAACAAAAAAATTCCAAAACCAAATGCTGTAGATAATCATCATTGCCTGATGCCAGAGTTCAGCCCAACTGTTTGAAGACTAGGAACAGTAACATTATGTCTGTTACCAGAGACTATGTAATCTTTAAAAAGCTTGTTACAAACATTAATTAAATCTGACTGTATGTGTTTGTGATATTTAAATATTGTGGTCCCATGTGAAAGGATTAGCTGACACAAAGAAGTGAAGGGCTTGACTTTCAAAGGTACAAAGAAGCCTAAAACACAGGTTGTCTCTTTACTGTGAGTTTGACACGTGCCTAATTACTTTTAGTGCCATTGAGGCTCCAAGGAAGCTTTTGAAAATCCCATTTGGCACCATAAGTACTTAGATAGTTTTGACAGTCTGGCTTCCTGTGACTTGACTAGTGATGTACCAAGTCAGAGGTAGTCAGATTGGGGTAAGTCTGTCTCAGTGCAGCTGCACTGATAATGCTCCCTAGCATGCCTAGAGATAAGCTGTACCTTTTCAAAGGCTGATATTGGCCTGAATTGTGCCACAGAGAGTAGCTAAATTAGGCTCAGCGCAGCTACCCATAGGCTGCATCTACATGATAACTTAGACCATATTTTAATTTCAAGAAATGCTTGAAGCATTTGACATTAAAAAAAGTCTCAAACCTGCCTTTCTAGCATGTTCACTGGAATGACGTTGTCATTCATACAGTAGTCCTGACTTGAGTTTGGGCTATGAGTGTGTTTCTTCGTGTGAATATAGTAAGACTTAATTTGTTACAGGCCATGAAGCAAGCAGCTGCCAACGAGCCCTCCTTTCTGTTCCTCTGCCACATCAACCCTGCCCCGCAGCCCTTGCAAAGGAGTGCCATTGTCATGTACTCAAACCCATTGAATCTTTTGTCTGAGATCTTGTTATGCTAAAATATGTTTTGTGCAACTGTAAGTACGTGATCCCTTCTGCTCTCAAAAGCCCCATCAGCTTTTTGAGAAAAGCAGGCATGCAGGTAGACTGTAAATACTGGAATATCACGGGCCATCTGTAGTAGCTTAACGCAGAATTGCCGTGCTTGATCCGCTGCTTGCAGAGCTTGTCTACAAAGTAGTTCTACCCCAGACACTTGCATCTCTGCAGGCAGGGCAGCACGGCTGCCCCATGGGGTGCAAATATCCTCAATGTAGTGAAGACGTCTATGATAAGAGCCAGAAACTGAATTCCCGAGTCTTTTCTTCAGTTTCTATGATTTCTGCATCAGAAAAAAAAAAAAAGAAAAAAAAAGATAAAAGAAAAACAAACCAAAAAACAAACACAAAACCTCTGAGCACTGTTCAACTGTGAATTAAAGAAGGGGGAGGACAGCTCTTGATTAACATTTTAGCAGAGCTTTAGGACAACATTTTATACATTCTGTGCTATCCAGCTGGAATCTGTTCGGTGTGCCCCCAAATCAGCTTGATAACAAGCTCATAACAATTTGTTGATAGCAGACTGGCTGATTCATAAGCTGCTTGTCACCATTTCATAAGTGATATATGAGTCACAGATTTAAATAAATTCAATATAAGAAAAAATGGGGAGCCAATAAATCTGACTATTGCTTACGAATCTAGCCCAAGATCTCCTGCACTGTCATTCTGCTTTTTCACATTTTGCTAAGATCATCTTCTTAGAATTTACTCTATATGCAAAACCAGCAGTGCAAGCAAGATGGTAATCGGAGCATAAAACAGAGACACATGCACTCTCCTATGTACTAATAAGTTAGTGGGGGTGGGAGGAAAAGAAATAGAAAATAGAACAGGCCTCAGATAATGCCAGAATGACAGAAGTGATGTAATGCTCAAATTACAGTCCTTTGAAGTAGGCTCTGGGTGAACTAAATACCTAGCACATGGCAAAAAATGTGTGGCAACTGTTGTGGTAGAATTTGTCTTGATTAAGGCTCCATATGAAAAGATAAATCTTCCTAAGTAGGAATAGGAGTTCAATGAATTGAAGCCAAATATTCAGCATGCCTTTTGAGTTCAGGAAGTGAACAAAACATGAGTTTGCATAATGTATTAGAAACCACTGTATCTGAAAATAAGATATAGCTGCTGCTAAACTTACAGTTTAAGTTTTAAAAAATAAAAATCCTATTTATTCAGAGTGTGGTCTTAGCATCACTAAAATGTATCAAGATCTTTCTGCCACTTTGCAAAGCCTGGGTTGTGTTTCGGACACCATTTGTATCATCCCTAGCTAGAATACACTAGCACTGTGGGGGCACAGCAGAGAATGAAGCTTCAGAAGTGGCTTTAGTATGAATTGACTTGCTCTTGCTGGCTTTGCAAAGGGTCAAAACCTGCTTCTCTTGACTGTATCTTATAGATGGGTTAATCCTATGTGAGTAAAGAATTTAACCAAGAATACTTCATGTGAAGTAGGTATGTGTAAACCCTTAATTACAAAAGAAAAACAAAACTGAAAAACCCCAGACAAACAGAAACCCCACAGTGACTCATGTATATACCTTGAACAGCAGGACCAAAGCTGCAAACCTGCTGCAAACCTGTTGCCTATGAACCACAGCGGAACAGATTTTATGTTTAATATCCACAATGTACACCCACTGATATGACTATTTTTCCTATTACCTTGAGGATTTTTATCTAATAACTGCATCAACACTTTGTAGCTGGTAATTACATACATAATAGGGGATCTGGGGCTAGTCATAGAACAGTCAGTGGAGTAGGCAAGTAGAGCTGGATTTACCCTGTCACTGCCTGTAGGTCTTGACACTTCTTCCAGAGAACTAATTTTTTGTGTTGATGTAATTCATGTACCCTGGGCCCTTTCCAATTTTTTATGAATGAGTGATTGTACTCCTACCCGCTCTTCAGATTCATCTGTCAGGTGATCTGATTTTAATAAAAAAAGTTCTGAATCTTTGTTTGTTAATAGTATTGGAGTCACTTGGTTGTTGAGAAGCATGAATTCAAAATTAACATGCTGCTGTTCATTTCCAACAAACTGCATATGTTAGCTCTGTATATGTATATATTTGGTGCCTTAAAACATAAACTTGTCATTGAGGGAAACAAGCAAATATAAATAAATGATATTTTGTGCTCTTTCACAGGGTTTTGGGGTCTTTTGTGGTCCCATTTTTGCAAGTTTGTAAATTTTATACTCTAAACCAAGGGAGGACACTGAAGTAGCGCATTTGTTAAAATACACTAGTAAATGAAGATTTGAATTTTGGCTAATTCAGAATGTGCAGGGTGCAATTTTTTGCTGGTGTAAATCAGCACAATTCCATTTAATTTGGTAGAGTCACCAAATTTGAAATGCCTGGTAATATAGCCTTACATTTTTAATTATTTGGGGATCCTGCTCCTCCATACTTAGGACAAGGCTAAAAGTCTAGCATACTGTTTACAGGGCTACATCTAACATGGGTGGAGAGGAGATGTGATTGTGATCCAGAGCAGTCAAGAAACGCTGGGTTGGTGAAAAATTAGTATATAAGGTGGCTTTGATTTTGCATCTTAACCTATGCATTAGGTTAAGAATTAAGAGATGTTCTAAAGATTTCCATTCTATTGTGCCTGAAAACTTCAGAGAACATGGGAAATGTGAAGAAGATCCAAAAGAGAAAGCACACACTATTCATTCTGTGACTGTCAGTTATTGGTGCTTCCTTTTTTTCAGTAAATATTTTCCTCTAGCACCCATGTCATGATTCTTTATGCTTGAAATACATTTTAATGATAAATGAGAAAGGTTACGAAATTCAGCCAGAATTATTCTGGGTAACTCAGGACTAAATACTTAGGTAAATTCTGCTAGAGTAGGGAGATAGGCTACTCTTCTACTCATATGCCCCAAACAGCAATAAGCCCACCAGTGTAGACAGATCAGAAGCTTTGGTCAGGCTGTTTGGACAGTGCTACCAGCCCATCAGTGTGGCTTTGGGTGCTCTGGGTGTGCCACCACCCATGTTCCTCCTCTGCCCCACTCACAGCGCGCAGGACGCAGAGGCAATATCCTGCTACACACCCCTATTCCTCCGCAGCTGTGGTCCCAAGGACGTTCCAATGGCTGTGGTCCTTCAGGAGATGACAGCCTTCTCGGCACATAGGGTTGGCTGCAGCCAAGCTGGAGAAGAAACATCCAAGGTTTTATGCCCAGGGGTCTTGCACAATCAAAGGAAAATGCTGTTTTGTTTCCAAACCAGCAGCAGCAACAAAGATTAGAGCCCAGTGACCACAGTGGCGTGCTTAGTGCATATGTGTGACAAGAACAATATGCCAGTTCTTAATGAGAAGCAGAAATTTTTGGCTCTGACAGTACTGTAAGATTTTCAAGACTTTACAGCCACTTTTAACATGAGAGGAGTATGTGATGCCTTTCTTTGTCTATAGCTACAAAAGTACACACATATATCAAATGTATATGTGAAAGAGGGGAAAAACGATGCATGCATAACAAAACAGACGGTGTGGTGATGACAACTTGTAGGCTACATATTGAATTTATTTAATTTAATAGACAATAGCCTGCCCTAATGTTTTAAGCCAACAAAGTCTTCCCTGGCTCCCAAATGTTTGCTAAAATAACATTTTTTCCTTGTTAATTTCCAGTTCTTGGCTGCATTTTGTGCTAATTTCAAACATATGTCATATACAAAATATGTTAATTTTGAAAGCAAAATCTGGCAGGAGATGATTGTAGAACTGGCATAGAGAGGTTTGGGACAAACAAACAGACAAGCTCAAAGCTGGCAGGATGCATTTACAATCCACAACGTGTATTTTTTTTAATCTTTTCCAGTCATTTCCATGTGCACGCAGGCAGGAATAATAAAGAAAAGGCAAATGGTCTGTGATAAAATTTCAGTATGAAACTAAAACACCTTTAATTTAGGCATCTGCTGCATTTTAATTTATCTCATAAAATTAAAAAAAATCAGAGTTCAATGGTTAACATAGGCCTTCTGGTCCCTAAATACTGAAGATAAAAATTATGGTAATTTAAATGTGACGGCGTTTATGATACATATTTACACTTTACTGGAACAATTGCTAATGGAACTGGTCATAGAAGGCAGTGGCTTGTAATGATTTTTGCAGAAGTCCTATAGATTGCTGTCAGCTGGAAACAGTTGCACTTCTCCACTTGTTTAGTATGCTGCATTGCAGAAGTGATATCTTTTCAAACACACTCCATGAAGTATTCAAATCAGTTAAAAATAACTGAAATCTCTCTCTCCTCAGTACTGATCTCTGTATGAGTTTAACTCAAAACTTATTGAATTTTACAGTGTAGGTTTTCATTTTTGGTTCTTGAAGACATTTTTATACGTGGGAGTAGGTATGTATACTAAATGTCTAAATTTCTACTGCACTCTTTTGTGCATATGTATTTATTGAGGTCATTGTAGCAGTAGTACTTAATATCGCCTGATACACATAGGTATTTTAGCACACAATAATTTGATAATGGTGGACTTAATTCTTAAAGATAGATCTCTAAATAAAAATAAATATAGCTGCATACTAAAGTGCAAAACTTCATCAGGAGCATATGATAATAAAGCATAAGATTACTATAAGGAGAGACAATAGAAATCTGGTGATATGAATACAACCTTAATCCTGTCCTTTTAGCTGGATGCATTAAAAATTCAAATTATGTTAGCATTTGTCCTTTATCCTACCTTTTTTACTTCTTTGGTTAGAACTTCTTTTCCATATATTTGAGCACACATGTTTCTGAATTGGAATGAACACAAACTTGTTATAATTTTCCTTGGTTGGAGGTTCTGAAAAATTTTAATAGGAAGTATTGATGATGTCAAACATCACAAAATACATGCCTGATATTAATCTATATAAATATATTATATTATATTTATAATCTATTAGAAATATATTACAAATTCTATTATAAAAGTCAAAACAATTAAACAAGATGATAAAGTCTAAATCAACACTTTTACAGCATGGAAATAACATTTTCTGTCATTATACAAATAAAAAGAGAATGAAAACAAATCATTTTTTAAGTAAAACAAAACTTTTCTCTGTCAGAATTTTTTTACCTCCCTGAGGCTATATTTTCAGGCAGAAAGCTATTCCATTCTGCAAAACAATTGCCCACCTCTCACCTAAACTAACCTATGATCTCCCTAGAGAGCAATGTTATGAATAACTTCTGTAGGTGGGCAATTCCAGGCTTATTTCTGCTTATAATGGTTGATCTCCAGCTGTCTCAAACAGACACATTATTTCCCAAAATGCTGAAGAATAAATCACTACAGATCTTCTGACTTAACAAAGGGAGAAATAAGGCATGAAAAAAAGAACTGACAGAAAGATTGTCAGGCTTCTTTGATGATTGATCTTGCTGCTGAGGAAAAACAAGACCAGCCAACATTGTGACTTTTAACATAGAGAAATTTCTGTTGGAAGATGGTAATTGGAATACAGCTGCTTATTTCAGAAATCTATAGAAAGGATTACTTTGCAATCAGGTACCATAGGATGGCTACTTCTAGATCATATACTATACAATGAAAATAAGGTTATATCCCTGGACAATTAAAAAAAAAAAGTAAAAAGTTTAAGTAAGCTTTAATACGTAACATGTATGGGATGTAGAAATGAGATTGAGAAGACCTAAAATATGCTGAAGTGCAACTCTGGATGTTTTTAAAATTATACCAATAAAAGGTTCTCCCAGCAGACTGTTGGGACTTACTCAGGGACATACTGCTAGGCTAAGAGTAATACATATACTGATCCTCAAACCATGTCAGTGAATTGAAATAAGGCAATAAAGTGGAATTCATGTTATGAACCTTTGACTACCTAGGATTTTAAGGCTTTTAGACTCCTCTATACTCAAGAGAAAGAAATAGAACCCTCCATACGGAGATTCATCCTGTCTCCCTTGGATAGATATCCGAGATGCATGAATTGCCTCTGGAGTTTTCATTTTATCCTTTAAATATAAGAAGATAAGTTTAAAAGGTAACAAGAAGAGACTAGACAAGTAACACAGGTCAGACATCGACTGCTGAGATAAGTAGAATCACTGGAGGAATGTGCTGTCCAGAGGGATTTATCATTTGAAGCGGGGAAGAAGAAATTTACAGCCAGTACAGAAAACTGGAGAAAAAACTTTCTGCTTGAGGTTTTCTCTTAGGACTTTGGAAAAGATTTAAGTGGTTTAGCATTGAATTTGTGGACAAAACCTCCTGGCTAGACAAAAGTTTGTGTATAGACTAGTTGTCTTTCCACACATGTTGAAAATGCGCTTCTTCATATTCTGATGTAGTCTGCAAACGATGGCGGGTAACGGGAAACCAGAAAGAATCAGAAGATAAAAGCATAGTGGCCTGTATCATGAAAGTGTGAGTGAAACTTTTACTGTCCTTAGGCAGGGATCAATGGAAACAGCATTCAATGCTCAGAATAAATGTAGAGAGAGATCACCTATTCTTCTGTTAATTCAATGTAAGTTATTCTTTTTTATATGGGACTTATTTTTTCTTTACTCAAGTTAATCGGTCTCTTGTTCTTTTGCAATTTGCACTCAGAGGTAAACTGTAATTAAATTGTATCTTCAATGAGAGATCCAGTTCAAAATGAAAAAAAAACAAGCTTTTTTTTCTTTACTAGAAGGAAAACACTTGGAACTTGAGACAAGAAACAGAACTTCTCTGGCTTTGTTAATCTGACACTGTGTAGAAGGAAAAATTATAGAAGTCAGTTTTATCACAGCTTGGATTTTAAGCTTACAGAAATGACTGGTAGTATTTATACATTTGTCTTTGGATAATGCATATCTTCTCAGAAAAGAAGTTCATAAAAATCCTGTTATGCCAAAGAAAGAGTTAAAGCAGAATTTTAGTTTACAGCTGATTCAAAATAAGATCTTGATCCCAAGGACGTTTATTTCAGAAGCTTAACTTAACTAATGTGATTGACAATACTATGCATTATAAACAAAACTGGTAACCCTGCCAAGCATCAAGGCTGTCCAAAAATTCTCCTTACTCAACTTCTCTCGTTTGCTTATATATTTGTTAAAATTTAATCATTTAACCACAATTTAGCTGATATTTTGAACACTGAATAGCCATTGCAGAGTGATGTGATTAGGTTGTTTCTCATCATTTCACTGAAAGAAGTTCAGACATTTGTGGTATTTCAGAGGAGAGATATTCTCTTTTTGCCTTAAAAGAATGGTTAACCTTCCCTTCAAGAAGCTTCATTGTCCCCTTTTTGGAGGAGACACTACCCCTTGGAAAAGGCAGACTCTTACATTAGGAGCGTAAAGTAGCATAAGTAAGGATTGCATATTCAGTTCTAAATGTGGGACAGCATAACTGTGTGTTTAACTTTACAATCCTAATAATTTTTTTACCATTAAAGTTGCTGTGGTTTTTTTATTAAATATGTAGAAAATGGGTTTGTGTTGAACAGTTCCATGAGTAGTTCCTAGAATGTACAGCTGGGTCTTCAGAAGAACCAGACTTTGGGAAACCAAATATAGAGTCAAGATATCTGCTTATAGATTTGCAAGATATTATTTTTCACCCAAACCCAGTGACCTTTCAGTAGTGGTAAAAAAAAATCTGTTAATTTCATAGTCATTTAGTGCCTTACGAAAAATTACCCCCTGACTTTATAGAAAACACTGCCCTCAATGGTAAATGCAAATCATTATGCAGCAATAAGAAGAGAGTTCATAAAATAAAAAATAAGAATTTAGCATTCCTATCTTTATTGATTCAGACTGAATCAATTTTTTAATCCCCTGTGAATATGTATCAACATTAGTTAGCATGCCAGATAAAGGAACAGATAAAATTTTCTTTTCCTCGTCACTACCAGCACTGCTGCCAAAAGAAAGCTTTTTGACCGGGTAGAAGAATTTTTTTTATTTAGGCAACTTTACATATATTTAAATGTGTAATTAATTTTTTTCATGTTATGAACACATTTGATATCGATGCAAAAACATCATTAATAGAGAGCAATCAGTGATCTTTAAATTTCAAAGGGGTTCCAAGCAAAGGTGACAGGTTTTCTACTTACCCTTTTCGCACGATTTCCTCTTTCAGGAACCCTAGATAAAGCAAATAGCATATAAATGCGTTTAAAAATAAATGAGTAAAATAATATCTTCATATAGATTCAATTAGATGTAAATTGTATGTCTTTAAAGGCAGAAAACATTTTTCTATGATGGCTTTCCCACAAAACATATCAGCATTATGTCAGGAAAACTTTTACCCACAAACTTCTGTTAAAAATTTTGACTTCTGCTGTTTCAAAGAACCTAATGAATTTCTTAATACTGTGCTGTATTTGGTAGATCGTAAATGCATATTACATAAGAGATTTTGATATGCATATATACACATTATACATATTAATTTGTGCATATCTGTGCATATGTAATATGATTTAATTCGGCTGTTACTCTTTCAAAAAAAGATTCTAGTTGCAAAGACTCTCTTCCTACTTTTATCTCTGCCTTTCTTACTCTTCCTCTTTTTTTAAAATCTTTTTTTTTGAACCAAGCTCTCTATGTCCCTAATCCAGATAGTATTATTGATGTATATTTGTATATACATGTATACAGTATTATTGATGTATCATATATGATGAACTCTCACTTGAAAATTAAGAAGATTATAAGTTATTGGCTTTAATTCTTCTTTAACAAGTATCTATTTATTTAATAAGAAATATAATTTACTCCTTTATATAAAATCAAGAATTTTGTCAACTCTCGATTTTAATTGATTTTATAAATTCTATTTTTCTGGGGCCTTTTGTGTTCATAAGTAACACATAAGTAGCATCTATAGGTCTTTCAATTAACTACATGTTATGGTTATTTCTTTTGCAAAGATTTCAGCCTGCTGTGTTGCACAGTGGAATGGTGCTGCATTTACATACTACATGCATAAAATAGGTATTTTTTGTCATTTGACTTCAAAGGAGTCCAGAATCATAAATGACTTTTACAAACTGAAGCACAGAGGTCAGAAATGACATAACCACAGCAGAACAAGATTAAATCTCAGGACCCCAATTCACAGACCATTCTATTTTAAGGTACATTGCCCAGGTCCCCCTAAAATATCATTTTTTCTGAGGATTTTGCAGGGGCAGTGCAGTACTGACAGAGCAGGATTGGCACCAAGAAAGGTATTGTCTTTGTTCCCTTTTGTCCCGGGGGAAAACTCTGGAGATTTTTCAGTTCTGTATGATTTTATAATATCCAGGGCGTGTTTCTCCCTAAATGTCTGTAATGATGTTCTTGAAATGTATTAATGCCATGTATTTTCTTTTAAGCGCATTAATACCTTTACTGGAACTAAACAACTGCTTAACATAATACATAGGCTTAAATTTCTGAAACATCAGATCACTGATCATCTTTATTATACCGATGTCACTTAGAGCAGCAGTCAAAACAACCACATACAGAAAATTGCAAATTTCCTCGAAGACTGAAAACAAAAAGCTGTCTTGCAAATATACTCCCGCTCATTGTTTATACTTGTTAAACAAAATAAAACTAAAGAACACCAAAGAACTAATGGAAATTTTGAACAAGCCTCACTTTCCAGGGCATGCTTTTGGGAATGCTGAAATTAAAATGGCTTTTGATCAAAAGTTTAGTTTGGCGGAAGCTTGCTATTATATGAAATAATACTAGATGAGTTTAAAACAGCCCTGCTATGAAACATAGAGAATGTAATTGCAAATAGCAGAATTGGAGTTCACTCAAATCTGCTTTAGTTTCTAAAAGAAAATCAAAGAAGATAGAAATTTAATGGTTTGTATTTTGCTTTTAGGTATAAAACCATGAAAACTCTTCTGAGGCCGATAGGTTCATACAGTTGGATCTGAGGGAGGAATTTAACCAGTGAACCTCCCCACGTACCAAATCAGTTAAAAGTGTGTTTCTGTTGCATGGCAGAAAATATTTGTGTAAGCTGCCAGCTGATATTCTCATTCCAGTCTTGGTGTTCAGAAAGCGTACTGAAGGGGAAGAATGGTACCAAATGTGTGACAGAGGCTGTCACTGAACATGAACATTCAAAATTTTCACACTGGTTCCTACCTACCTGAAGTGAAAATTATGCGTGTCTTGGGGAGGGTTCATCACTCTCATGAAGTTCTTTTGAACTCTCTGGGGTGTGACAGATGAAGTATAATGCACGTGGTAGAAACATCCCCTCCCAAAACCCAGCGCAGGGCTGGGTGGCCAGCTGTGTGCTACGAAGCAGCCTGTCCATCAAGCAATATCGGGACTGGGGAACTGGCGCACTTGCACCAATTGACTGCTGTCCCCATCCTGCTTTACCAATGTGTTTTACAGGTGCTTAGGTTTTGTCCTAAAAGCCAAGGTAAATGAAATCTATATTATCTGTGAGATGAAATACAAACTGTAATTTATGAAAACAATGAGATACCAAAAGGCTTTAATTTTTCTTCGACGTCACCAAAGTTTTACATTATGCCCCACAGTTGTGGGGTTTGGTGGTGAGCTTCAATAGAGGAGCTTCTGTGTGGTCCTGCCCAGATTCTCTCCACCTTTGTCCTTGTCATCCATTAGAACATATATGTTCAAATGAAAACCGTTAACAGCAAACAAACAGCTGCAACAATTTAACATATCCTTCCTATTTCCCTGATAGGTAGTAAGATTGCTGTGAGACTGAAAGATTTGGTTGTTAAAGAATTTTGAGATTTTAAAATCTGGCTCTCTTATGAAAACAAAACATTTAAAATTTTCTAACCAGGGAAAAACCCCCACCTTTGAAATTTAAAAACTCCGGCCTTGTTTCAAGTTTTTAAAAATGCTTTGTTTTGTTAGTGATTTCTTCTAGTTCATGTATTTTACATTAAAAAAAGTCATTGCAAAATAAAAAAATGGAAATTACAATTTCAGTGTTGAAACAAGATATTTCTTAGACAAATAAATTATTTGTTCTTATGTTTTATTTTTAAATACAATTCTGATACAATTCTGTACCTGTGGCAATGCACTCCTGCAAAGTATTCTGATATAGGCTTCTGTAGAAACTTTTTTTCTAATTTTTCTGTTGTGACACATATAGATAATAGATGTTTTGCCTGGAGTATGTTTTTAAAACTCATTATCCATATGAAGAATATCACATTTGTGTTATGTATATACTCTGAACCAAATATTTTTCAATTTTTCATCTAGTGATTAGACAATATTGTTTTGAATATTTCAGAAATGCTCCATTGTCACACAGATCACATTAAAATTTTCCATTTCCCATATGAACACCAAGAATGAACACTTTAAATAATATGGATTCATCCCCTAGCTTCAAGGAGAAATAGCAGTTGTTCCAGACGTTAGTCATTCCTAAAAAGCAATAGATTATGCTTAGCTTTTATTCAAAATGTGGAACTCCCTGTGAGTCACATTTGCGCCCTGCTGCTAGAGTGGAGGCAGAATAAATGTTCCTTATCAAACAGGTAAAGGAAAAAGAAAAGCTTTAAAAGTTAGAGAACAAAGAAGGAGCAGATTTCTGTATACAATGAGTGAGTTTTACATCTGATTGTGGTTTAGGGTTGCCAGTTTTCAATCAGAAACATTGTCAGGTCGTTGAACCCCGGAGAAGTATGTTTTCTTCAAAGTGAGTAGAAAAGTCTCACTCTTTCTCCTGTTATAGTTCACACAAGGAAATGCACCAAAGAACTAAAAAATCCAGCTAGTGTGCAAAAGTGTGCTTTTATTACGCTTATATTTTCTGACATAACCTCAGTGCAGTGAGCAAGAATTTGTATGAGAACTAAGGTCACTAAATCTATGGCAGTGTTGAAGTTCTACTTTAAATGGTTTCATATGTTTGTCAGAATTGGGTTTCCTTAAATAACTGGAAAGGAAAAAATCAAGAACATGATAGGTGTCTCTAATTTCACCCCTACCACCATTTCTTTCTCTTCCTTACCCCATTTATGCTCTGTTTTCTGCTAATGCTGACCTCTTCCTTCATTTTTTCTCGCCTCCTTTTTCCTGGCTACCATTCTCTAAGTTAAATAGTTTCATGTCTACTAATAGTTCTATGGTAAAAAACTATTTCTTTGGATCGTAATAGAGATGATGTTATGCTTTTGTATATGGTCAACAGTTGCTCCTTAGTTTTAAATAAACAAAGGATGTTGGAGGGAAAATACAAAAACTATTACACTGGCTTTCTTGGCATATACAATTTATGCAATACATCCATTTTGATCCATTGTATATACGTTATAGATAACTGTACAATTATAGTAGGTATTATATCGATACTTAGATGCATATGTTATTATATTTGTTGCATGGGCTGTTCAAATGTATAAAATACATTCATATATGTATAAATAGGTACATCAATAACAGCAAATCTATATTTGTCACAGAAATTAAAAAGCGATCCTGTTCAGAAAGCGTGCAAAGCCTATTCCTATATTTTTTGAGGTCTCAGTTGTCATGGTACCCTGAAGAGTTAGTCTAGAAGCTCAGAATGACTGTAAAAACAAAATTATGGGAAATATACTTAAGCTATACAGGATCCTGGGAAGTTAATTGCTGTTTTTTTGCAGGGATAACATTAATATGAAGATCCCATAACTCAGATGCTGAAAGATGAAACGAAGCTGCAAAATACCTGTTAACAGTGGTCACGTGCATTAGGGCCACACATGAATTTCCAACTCCAATGCTGTAGTAAGTTTTACACCTTTATTTCCTCCTCTGTGGCTATGGCATTATTGGGTACCACTTTATGAATTCTTCTGCTACAATGTCACCCACTTAAACTTTTATTCTTGTTGTACTGAAGATACATACTTGAAGAGGTTTCACCCACATGATTTTACTCAAGTTAGATTTAAGACTAGAGGGATGCAGCGTTATTGCTAAATGTACACAAATTGCTGCAAAGCTGTTAGCACTGAGATCAGAAACCCACAAAAAACTGTTGAAAAAAAATCTACCAAAAATGTCAAGAACCTTATGGCCCATTTAAAATTCCATTTTGAATACTGCTTTTAAGCTATTTTTTTGTGTGGCTGCACCACAGTACTACTTCAAACATGAATATTTGGATTTAAAAATCAAATGGGGGAAAAAAGTGCGTAAAAAGTCAAATTCAAAATTAAAGCTCAAAAAAGTTTTGTTTAATGTAATTTGAAGTTCATTGGCTATAAAGTTACCATTGGCTACACGGTAGGTACCATCAAACTTTATCTCACTGTATGTGCCACTAATAAACACAGTGTAAAATTGTCATAACTCCTACAAGGAAGGAATCATCCTTGAAGGATTAACAGCCTATACCAAATCATACAGACTTTTTCCCCTCCTTTTTTCTGGCTACCATTCTCTAAGTTGAACAGTTTCATGTCTACTAATAGTTCTACGGTAAAAAATCATACACATTTAGTATAGGCTGTTAATAATATTAGCTTCAATTTATAGTAAGTAAGAGAGAAAGAGAGTCTTGTGACTGAAAGTCTACATCTTGTAGATGTTCTATATTTAAGTATTTTGTGCGAAGATATATCGTGTCTGAGAAAGAAACCCTGTTAAAGAAGCATGATTTTCTGTGTTTTGATTACAGTTCAGATCAGGTTATTTCTTACAGAAGGAAAGATGGGATCAGATCAAAATTCGGTGGAATCATTCACCCTGTCTGGTTGCCGTTTTTAACTGTCAGAAAGATTCAAGAATTGTCTAAAGCAAGCTTTGGCTACTTGTAGGAGTCCAGGAGAGAAAGAAGAAAGAAAAAGAGAATGAAAGTTGCCAGTTATACAGCAAAAAGAAGGGGGCGTGGTTTTGTTCGCAGAAATATCTGCTGTGCAGAAATGGAAACGGAGTTCCCCTGGCATTACAGCGCAAAAGCAAAAATCTACAGATCTGAGTGAATTTAGATTACAGTTCGATTTAGAAAATCAGAAAGACAAAAAGGATATCACTATTGTATTATTCATCAGTGAATGGAGAGAAGCAGGGGCAAGACTGTTTAATGCTTCAGATTAGCTAGGAAATAAAGTTGCTCAGTTGTGAGGCATCAGATTTTTGGGGTGGTGGATACTCACTTGCTTTAGTGGGAAGTGACCTTCTAAGGCTACTGAATGCTGGCTGGCGATGGTTTTGTCATACTTACGTGTGCTTATAACTACTTACTCTGTGCGTGTTTGACAGAGAGTTCATATGGACTGATGATGATGTGTTTCCACCATAAAATCATTGTTTAAAGAGCATTTTCCTGACTAATCATTGCTTTATTTTGAGGTGTTACTAACTCAATTGTCTATCCAGAAAAAGAAAAGGCATTGTATATTTTTCAATGCACTGGAAGACACATAATTTTCCCTACCCTGGACAAATTCCCTGCAGATCAAAAATTGCTGTTCTGAAAGGAATAAAGAGGATTAGGGCAGGCCTTTGTTAGAGGTGAGAGCTCTGTGGCGCACTAGATCATGTCAAACTCCAGTGAAATATATTAAATAGCCTTTTAATGGAGGGTAGGAGCAATAGAAAGACAGGAGTGGAAGAAAGTACAACTAAGTCAGGGTTTGTTCTTCCTGTTTCTGATCCCATAGAAATATGGTACAGATGACAACCTGACTCAACAACCAAAAGATAAAATGAAATATCAGCATTCCATGTAGGATGTTAAATTCCTGAACTATCTAGAGACCACACCTTTAACAGTTGTATTACTGGCGTGGAGTTGGGAGGTCATTTTTTTTCCTTCACAGCTGTGTATTTGCCTTCTTTAATACCCTGTAAAGGCATGATAGAGTAGACAGACAATATTAGGTGAAAGTATTGTCAGTTTTGAGTTGAATTCAGGTTTACATTTCAGGCATCCAGACAAACATTCAAAGGGTTCAGTTTGGAATGTTGTCAAAGTGTAACATCAGCAATAGTTAGGATAAAGAGGCTCAAGCTTATCCTTAATACTCAGATTACTTATTTGGATACCAAATGTCTAAGGTATTTCATTATGTTGCAGATATTCTGCTTGGAATTGTACAAATTTTGGGGTAACATTTTGGGGTAATGGGCACAAGCTGGAACATAGGAAGTTCCACACAAATACGAGAAAAAACTTTACGGTGAGGGTGACAGAGCACTGGAACAGGCTGCCCAGGGAGGTTGCGGATTCCCCTTCTCTGGAGATTTTCAAGACTCGCCTGGATGCAGTCCTGAGTGATGTGCTCTAGGCAATCCTGCTTTAGCAGGGGAGTTGGACTAGATGATCTCTAGAGGTCCCTTCCAACTCTGAAGTTTCTGCGATTCTGTGATTCCGTGAAATGTTTAGAAAATCTGGTATTACAGGCTTGACGCTTTTCAAGTGATGTAATTTGGCCTCCCAGGAGCACTGGTGTGCCATTTTTATGAAAACCAATTCTACGTGTCCAACAAATATCTTTTGACTTTTTTTTTTTTTTAGCAATTCTTCAAGATTCTTTGGAAAAGGATTTTTGCAATTTGTTTTAAGATGACACAGTTAAAATGTTTTATACATGCTTCATCAATATACAGTGCATTTGTTTTTTCTGAACAGTATAAATGATTTTGAGTAGTTTGTGTGAGCTGATTACACCAGAATCTCAAACTCAAGGGGGCCTACGGTATGTGCGACATATTACAAATAAAAGATGGAAGGCCTGTATTTATAATTTTAACAGTTGCCGAAACACATTACAGTACATAGAACTGCAAGGAACTGCAAAGTGATTAACAGATAGTGGGAAGTATGACATTTATTTAAATCTACTGCTGTATTCACACTTGCCTTGCACAGGGACTTTGATGCGTATGCCAAGGTTATAGTAATAACTATAGTTATTACTATAGTTAATAGTTAATAACTATAGTTATTACTATATAGTAATAGTCAGTAATATAATGAATAGTCAGTTTGTCTACCTTCATTCCCATCAGTGTGTTCCAGAATGCAGTTCCCATTTGTCGCTGAGTCCAGTCTGGAATTTTCCCAGTGCCTAGTGGTGACATCCCCCTGGAGCTTGATACGGTTTTGTATATATTGTATCTATTTCATTATTTCCTTTTTTATTTTATTATTAATATTTTGTTGAAGTGGTTTAATTTTTTTCTAAACTCATAAATCTCTTTATCTCTCTTATTCCCTCCTTGGAGGGAGAAGTGGGGGAGAGCATCTGTTGTCCTGTCATTGGCCAACCTAGCCCAAACCACGACACCCAGAAATTTACTAAAGTGAAAAAGAAGAAAGACATCAGGCATTATGCTTGTTAATGGATCCAGAATTGTAATGAGTTCAATATTGCCTTAGTTCATATTGCTTATTCTGAATTTCCAAACATTCCCCTCTTAGAACACCCCAAAATAAATTGACTTAAAAATACTGAATTTTATAAATAACTAATTGTGAGTCTTTGCTTGTTTTTTGACACATAACTTCTGACATTAGCTTTTTGAACTTTTATCCTTAACCTAGAAGGCTAGCAACTTGTTATATTTTTAAGCCATCGTTCTAATATAACAGATTTTTTTCTAGCGTTCTATAGGAATCTGGGTTTTAAAAGCACCTCAGTGCATCACATCACTGGTGATAAAATGGTGAGCTGATGACGACCTGACAATGAGCTGGTGGTGCTGTATATACAGTCTGCAGTCTTGCACTATGTGAACAGAGGCACAGCAGCATGATAGCTCACCAGAGCTAATATAGCCATAGGTTTATGGTGAGCTGCAAGATGCTTAGGGTCCTCCCAATGACATCTGTGAGGACGTTCCCAGTGGTGGTTCCCCCAGCTCTAAATCTCTGTTACGTGGGCCTGTCTCACCTCATGACACACCACGTCGCCATGGAGGGCATGGCCTAATGACAGTGAATCTTTATACTTTGTATATTAACACATCTGGTCGCAGGTGTTTTTCTACAAAGAACAGTTGTGCTCAAAAACTCTGTATAAACAAAAATCTGTTCGGTGAGCATTCCCAAGTAGGAAGTATAAAAGATTCATGGACAAAATGAACATGTAGCCAAAAAATGAAATGCCTGTTTACTCAGTATTCCTAAAGAGCTACTCAAATGCTAGAAATGCATTCAAAATAAATGCCAATTTTACAGTATTCAACCAGAGAAAAAGAGAGTTTTGGTACGAATGAGCATGCTCAGGTTTGTTGTGGTTTCAGAGGTACTCACTTCTCTTGGCTGTTCTGCCAGGTCAGATAAACTGTGGATGTACAAGAAATCTTATAAGAAGGCCTTATCTTTAGTTTTTCAGACCAGAGAGGTTTGGATAAGCTTAGAACGAATGTTTAACCTCACCAGACATCAAAATCTAAGCAAAATGCTGAATCTTTTGAGATTTACATATGACTACATACGAATACAGGCATAAGAACTTGTTGGATTAATATGGATACATAACTTCTAATATTTGCACTGATTTATCAGCCTGTCAGGAAACTGAGAAGTGGCACGTCTTTTCCAGAAATATGAACCTGACTAGATAACGCAGCTATTTGTTGTTAAGGTTGTGTGTTGAATCTTAGGGAGTTCTTATATGTGCTTACCACATCCAGGGGCTGTTTTGCAGATTAATTTTCCAATTAATTTCCCTATTAAAAGAAAAAAAAATCTGCCAGATTTTCAACCTAAATAATTTTTATTCTGCAGATACTCTAGAATTTAGGTGTCACTGAGAGTGAGCTGATTTGAGCTGAGTCAACAAATTATTGTTTATTTTTATCCTAAAACATTTTTCCTTTTTAAACCATAACTGTGATTTCATTACCTACATATTGTTGGTTTAACTGCATTTTAATTAAACTGCTTTCCTACGCACTGTACTTGTCCAGCCTGTTAACCACACATGATTTAAAGTACAAATACAAATTTAAAAAGTCATGCACAATTAGCTTTACAGAATCCTTTATGTTGTAAATACAACAAATGTATTCCACATCAAAGCACAAACCTGAATAGTGTGAGTTAGTAATGGATAACAACTGACAAGTACTAGTTGGGGATCGACTGTTTTGATGATTAATTCTTGTTTTACACCAAACTAAACTAATCTAATCTAATAATAGCTGCATCACCATAAGGTGTTTCTTTTCAGTTTGTATGTGGATTTCAAGTGTATTTGAATTTCTCTGCTTGAGAAATTTGCTGTGTAATCCATCAGAAGCAGGAAGGTATTAGTAGTCTAATAAAGGCATGAAATTGTGACATTGTGAAATATTTGGTATAACTTTACACCATGCTCTAAGAATTGGGAATTAAGATCCCTCAGTAAAGCTCAACTTCTATGGATCTCATTGTTTTCTATGCAGCTTCTTCCTTTTGGTATCACAACTAATGAAATCATTGTACCTGACTGCCTGTTGAACTACAGTAATTGTCTTAGGTGTTTCCAGCTCTAAAGAAACTCACTTGTCACGACCGCTCTGCACTGATCTGTCAGTCTCTAGCAAAGAAAAGTTAAAGAGTATGAGAAGAGACAATGATGAAAAACTCTGTATTACAGCTCTCCAGGAAAGAAGCCATTTGTGAATTGCAGTGATTCATGCCAGATGAAAAGACACCCTTCTCCACATCAGCATTTTGCAAGACAAAGATAGTTTAGCAAATCTTCTACCCAGACTTACATAAGGCCTTTGATATGGTCCCTACAATATTCTTGCTGCTCAGTTGGACAGATATGGGATTGATGATGGACTCTTAGATGGATAAGAAATTGGCTGGATGGCCACGTCCAGAGAGTTACTTTCCATGCCTCAATGTCCAAGTGGAAACCAGTAATGAGTGGTGTCCCTCAAGGGTCAGTACTGGGACTAACAATGTATCTTCATCAATGACATAGCTAGTGGAATTGGATGCATCCTCAGTGAGTTTCCAGATGACACCAAGCTGAGTGCTGCAGTTAATTCCGTAGGGGGAAGGGATGCCATTGAGAGAGACCTTGAAAGGTTCAAGAAGTGGGCTTGTCTGAAGCTCACAAAGTTCAACAAGCCCAAGTGCAAGGTCCCGCACCTGGGTTGGGGCAATCACCAACATCTATACAGACTGGGGGATGAACAGATTGAGAGCAGGATTGTGGAGAAGGACTTAAGGGTACTGGTGGATGAAAAATTGGACAGGAGCCAGCAATGCGTGCTCACAGCCCAGAAAGCCAATCATTTCCTGGGCTGCATCAAAAGAAGCGTGGCCAGCAGGTTGAAAGAAGTGATTCTGCCCCTCTACTCTACACTCGTGAGACCCCCACCTGGAGTACTGTGTCCAGTTCTGGGGCCCCCAACAGAGGAAAGACATGGACCTGTTGGAGCGGGTCCAGAGAGGAGCCGTGAAAGTTATCAGATATCTGGAACAGCTCTCCTATGAGGAAAGGATGAGAGAATTGGGGTTGTTCAGCCTGGAGAAGTCGCTGGGGAGACCCGGTTGGTCTTTCAGTACTTAATGGGGGCTTATGAGAAAGATGGAAAGATACTTTGTACCAGAGCCTGTAAAGACAGAAGAAGAGGCAACAGTTTTAAACTAAGAGAGTGTAGATTTAGATTGGACATAAGGAACACATTTTTTGTGATGCGAGTTGTGAGGCACTGGAAGAGGTTGCTCAGAGAAGTTGTGGATGCCTGATCCTGGAAGTGTTCAAAGCCAGGTTGGATGGGGCTCTGAGCAACTTGATCTAATGAAAGATGTCCCTGGCCACAGCAGGGGGATTGGACTAGATGATCTTTGAAGGTCCCTTCCAACCCAAACCGCTCAATGATTCTAAATGGTTCACTTTTGTTACTTGTCTCCTGCAAAAACAATATAACACATACTTGAGTCCAGTTGGGAACATTTCTTTATCTGGAGAAAGTTTACATCTTTATGATGGAGTTGCCCGTGTTACTAGATGATGAATCCACTTTGACCTAGGGACAGAGCCAAGAGGAGAAATCTCATCTATTTTTTAAAATTTTGAGATTATCTTTCCCACTCTCAAGCTAACATGTCTGTAGAAAGTCATCAATAACATTCTCAGAAGGTAATGTGTCTTATTGATCTCTTTGTTCACATACTGCTGAAGTAGAAACTCACCTGTGTTTCATTGTTCTTTGTTGTATCAAAGTATAACCTTCTGATGGTGTCAGTAATACGAAAATGTCATGTAGCTCCAATTCCGAGGTACCCATTTACCAGGGTCATATAGGTATAGTCTGAAGGAATTACAGTTACTTCTTTTGGAAAAAAACGCTCTAAGAAATCTCAGTGAAGGTGATACTGGCTTTCATATAATGGACTACAGGTGGTAAAGGAAGAATAAGCAAGGAATTCAGAAAGAAGTGTAACCAGCATATGCAAAAGCTTAGCCAGACTTTTCACTGTGAATTTTACAAAGAGGAAAAAACACTTTCTCCCCAAAGAAACCTAAGATTAGACAACCTTGTTCAAGGTTGTGATCTATCTAACTTTAAGGAAACGTGTTAAATAATAAACTATTTGAGTGCTCTAGAGCAGATTATAAACTACTGGTGCAGTCAAATTAGTTTCAAACCACACAGAAGCACTGTAGCAATAGAGACTGACTTAGAGTGAGAAATTTCAGGAATCTGCCAAAGTTTGGGTTTAGCTAACTGCTCCTGGAAGAGAGAGCTGACTTCAGTGATAGTGGAGTTAAGTGCAACCAAAAATGCTTCTGAAAATCTCATCGTTAATTCATTTAATCTGTTAAAATAACACCAAAAGGAAAATTCAAGAAAAAACAAAAACAAAAACAAAAAACAACAACAACAACAACAAACAAAAAAACCAACAGAACAAAAAAAACCCCAACAACCTCAAATCTGGCTTTTTGGCAGATTGTTAGTTGACTGGGACTAGCAAATAAAAAAAAAAGTGGAGTTAAACTGAGAATATCAATCATCCTACTCCATTTTGATTGTGGTAAATCATAGACTATATAATTAGTGGAAGAATACATATTTTAATGGTAGTATCACAATTACAGGGTGATATAGTTGTATCTTATAAAAAATAATATGAGCATGATTGACAAACATGATTCATACTTTTCCTGGGTACTCCAGTAAATGTTTTTCGGAAAAAAACCCCACATGATTGTGACTAAGCAGTAACATAATTCAGAGGTCTACTATAAACAACAACATAGTCCTAAACATACTTTAAGAATACTGAAGAATGTAGCTGCTCATTGTTTAAAATCTCAATTATTTTTTAAATTACGTATTTCTTCAAAGCATTTTAGACACGTTGCAGCTGGAGACCAATTTCTACAAATTAGTAAGATTTTTGCTCAAAAGTCAGGAATACAGTTTTTGTTTCAATGTCAGCAGCTGTTTAAAAATGTCAAGTAAACATTGTAATATAGAAACCTGCAACCACATAAACTTTGAAGCTATTTACAGTTCCCTCTTGACTACGAAGTTATAAGAATTCATATTTCTATGGTTTAATGTTTTGAGTTCTTTGAATAACTTTTGTTGTATATTAATCATATTAAAAATATGCGTATCCACGAAGTCTTCTAAAGAAAAAAGACCTGAAATGAAACATATGCGAAATCTCGCATTCGTGTTAGTCGCAACAGTGTTGCCTGCCACAGATATAGAAACATAGAATTGCCTAGGTTGGAAGTGCTATCCTCTTTTAAATTAACGAGTTGGTCTTACAAGTTACTTCAGTGCAGTGTGAATGCTCATTCAACACTGTTATCATCTGAGTCAAATGTGTATACCTTTAGCTGAAAATTTTTGCTTTCTCTGTTGCCATTCACCTTTTTTAAAGCATTATCCAGAGGTTAAGTTTTAGCATATGAAGTTCAGAAAACAGCATTCCTACTTCTGTCAGACAACAGTCACACATCTGGTAATTTTCTTTTTTTTTTTTCCTCTTCACAGCATGTAAGGGGAATATTGGAGTAAGGAACAGGAAATGTCACCATAGTTTTGGAAATAGGCTTAATTGCTTCTGTTTGATATACAAACAACATTAAAAGAGTTTTGGAAAGCACAGGCATAATTTTTAAAGTGCACCTTTCCGATGTGACTTATGGACTTCTTAAATTTTAGACTATTGCAGTGGATTCTTTTTTCCCTGAAACCTTCAATGAATGTCAGTATGAATTTTTTTCAAATGCAACTTAAAGACCAAGAATAATTTGGTGAAATGTTACCTTCTGTTTTATACATGGGATCTGATAATTGTATACTACAGCAGCCCATTTTGGAGACATTAATCTATTGTTCTTTTCTTTCATCGCGTTTATAAGTTCTGTTTTCTTGAGCCTGCCTGACGACAGAATACTAAGTGGATTTCAAAGTAGGGTTAATTTGTACGTTTAGTACCCAAATCTGTAGCAGTCTTCAATGACTTTCTCTACCGTAAACGACAAGGTTTAGGTCACAAGGGAACTTGTGACCCAGAGGTTGGATACAGCTCTTGACTGTACTTCTGCAGGACCATTGCCACCTCTTTTTATGCACGTTTATAGGCTATTACTAGAGCATCTGTTAGTGACTGTAAAATATATTTTAAAGGCTTATTTGGCCCTGAGCAGGGAGAGGGTTCTACTCCCCTACCCTCTGGTAGCATCAAAATTAGTATCGAAGATTAAATGAGCAATTGAAAAAAAGAATTCAGTTAGTGGAGGAGGATCAAATTAGAGTGAACTTCCGTCCTGGGTTCATTGCCCATAATAATGACTTTATTTAAAACAAAATTATTGAAAAGTGCCACTTTAAAATACGCCCTGTGTCTATTTCAGTGTCAAGTTGAAGCAGATGTTTTGTGGAATGATGGGATAGTTGGAGTGGATGTATTTGAGAGTCAGAGGTGTGTTTTTAAGATGAGCCTTGAGTGTTCTTCTGAACTGAAAAATTTAACCAGTAAGGCAGCTTCCAGTCTGTTTGAACACATTCTCAAAGGTCTAACAACTTTTTTTTCAGGAGAAGCAGCAATCTCTCAGAGGGACGATGCGGTCTGAGCCTCACCCAGAAGCCGTCTCTGAGGTGGGAAGTCGGGCATACTTTACAACCACTGCAAGGCAACTTCACAGAGATTTTCTTGTGCCTACATGATTTTTTCTTACATGAACCTTTCTGTTTTGTTCTTGAAAGAAACCCAGTTTGCCAGCTGGGTTCCTCAGAACAATTTTGGCAATAAACCACAACTAGGGTGTGAGTGCTTTCCTTTGCATGTAGAACTACTTTGTGAGGCAAATATAACACAAGTAGGCTGGCTGCAGATAAAGTTTGTGTTTTATTGCAAGAATTCTTTGAAACATCAATGAAATTATCTGTAAAAGAGCACAGGCTGGCCTTCTTCCAGGCAGTATTTTGATCTAGTGTAGAGCAAGATAAATTTAAGAAAAGAAAAAAGAAATGCAGACTTTTGTTACTTGCCTGGGCATCTAAACATGACTTGCCCCTGTTCCATCAGCCCCGTTAAAGGGTAACATCAGTCTTTCCTGCTTGCTCCTGGTTACTGGTTTGTATCTGCTCCTTTATGAAAATATTAAGAGATTTCTATAATACAATAAAAGAGGAAGACATTAGCCTCAGAATTCCAAGAAAGATATGCACATTCCCCTTGATTTTATTTTTTTTTTTTACATAGACAAAACCAGAAGATAGTAGGGTGGATTATTTTCTTCTCTCAGTTCCTCTGGAGTGCCTACGTATCCACTTTTACATTAGAAAATGCGTAGTGAGATAAATTAATACTGGATTTTTACCCAGCATATAAAATGGACACGCTTTCACTTCCACATAAATATTCCATGGAAACATTGAAGAACGACCTGCATAATTCAGTGTTTGGTTGAGTCTTTACGATTTTTTCTTCATTTGTCTGCATGCTGTTTTACTAGCCAATGATCCTGAGGGAGAGAAGAAAGTCTTAAGCCATCTTCAACTTCTGGTTTTGGAAAGATCATAAAGATCAGTCAGATAATTGCTTGTCTGGAGTATATTTCGTTGACTTCAATTAAAAACAAGATTAAAAACTGTAAGAAGCGCAGAGCCATTTTTAGTTATATATCTCACGTGTCTGTATCTTTTCAGGAGTTTGCAAATCTGATACGGGATCTCTCTGCTGTGAGTCTCATGGTGTACGTCGATTCAGAACAATAACCTTGGGTTGCACCAGCCCTTGGGCATTTAGACAAATTAATAGATCATTTGATATCTCTCTGCTTGAACATCCAGGTCCCAAAATTTAGCACATTTATTCCAGTACGTCTGGAATTTATTTCTGGATACTGCTAAGAGTATGTCCCACCCCCTAAATGGACTCAGCTTTAAATTTAAGCCCAGTCACACTGTGATAAAGCCAAATTAAGCAGCACTGTCAGATTTGGGGGACTGCCATGTAGCATTAAGATACGAATGAGCTCCAAACCAGTGACAGCAGTAAGTCTGGCTGGAGCGGAGAATTGCTCACAATGGGCAAGCTGACTCAGCAAAGTAGTCACCTTTGCTGTGCTGAGCACTGAGATTCAAAAAATGCAACCAAGCTCTCATTTGTTAGCTGCTCTGTGGTAACTGTTTGTACACAGATACCCCTTTGCAGCTGCAGAATAATTCAGTTCAGCTTGACTGGACTAAGTCGGCTCAGACCATGTCTTACTTGCAAGGGCAGGCAGAAAGGTGGCTGCCGTGGCTTGGCTGACGTGAGCTACACGTTGCCTCACCCCTCAGTTATCAAAAGGCACTGAACGTTGCTGTATTTTTATGTGATTTTCTGTAGCTAGTTCTTTTCTGCTACGAGGGTTTTGAGTTGCGTAAAGGTATCTTCTAAAATAACTGCCTTGATGTACCACAGCGCAAACTGTGAGTAATTAAAATGCAGCTACAGTTTTCTCACCTTGATGAGTGCATTCAGTTTTGATTAAGTAATTTGAAAAAATGTACTGGAAAAATACAAAAGAGAATATAAAAACATTGTGAGGAGAGGTACTGTGGAAGTGGAAATCGAAAAAGAATTTTTGTTGTTTTAATTTGGGAATTAAACTCGTTAGTAGCAAAGATTCAGATATGCTAAGTAGGATAAAGAAGATCAAGAAAAGGTCAACACAAGAATGATATTTTATTTTCTCTGAATTCAAAACCTAGATCACTTACAGTAAATTAAAACGCAAACTATATATATATTTTAGTATAGTTTTAGGTGATATTTTTGTATTCTGTGGAACTCATTGCCACAGGAATTTACTTATGCAAATAAGTATTTGCAGAAATGTGCATTGCATTTAGACTAGCTTTGGTAAAATTACAGAAATTATGGTCTTAATGCTTTAAATCAGAATGTGAGCACCTCACCTCTGCAGAAAACTTTCCTACTTTGTACTACTGCAAAACTAGTTATTTTTTGTTATGTGCATAACTTCCCCTCAGATATTTATAATTAGTTTGAGACCTCCAGATCACATGAACCACTGTTTTTTTAAGATTGTAGGCAGAGTCATTGTTCCTAAATTATTTAAATAATGAAGTCAGAGACAGCTAATGCTACAGGCCATGACAGCCAGTAAAATAGTTGATTAAAATATTTAATAAGCTTGTATGCAAGACGGAACTCTAGATGGAGCAGTTCCCTTTGTCTGAACTTGCTTTGCTGGCTTGATAATGATTTCACTAAGTTAGTAACTATTAGACAAATGACTGGCAGAAATATGATAGCACAGTTCTGAAACATTCAAACTTAGATTGGATTTCCTTAAAAAGAATCTTGTATATTAATATAGGAGGAAAACCCGTAGTGAGTGTTCATCTTCCCAAACTTATTACTTGAAATATTGGCAAAAGATATTTTATGAAATAACAAGATTGTATAATGCAGCAAAAATTAATTCAGTATTTCTTGTTAACCTTCTGAATATTATGATTTGCTTTAATGCCAAAATAACATTTAGAAAAGAGAAATATGGAAAAAAGGACTAGCTAAATAGTGCAGTTATGGGAACTAAAGGGCTGTGTCACACGTCAGTGGTACAGGTGTTACCAGATGCTTGTTGCACTGTTTAAAGGGAAGCTGCACATGGTCAACTTTCAGTCCTGTCTCATGGGAGAAAGATAGAGGGTTGCCAGTGGCCAGGCTTTCTAAGTCCTTGTCCACAATCAGGACGGCCAGGAAAATATAACCAGTTATCTCAAAGCATTCTACTCGGGCTTCTGGAACCACCACGAGAAGCATGCTCAACCGCTTAGCACCGTGAATGCTACCAGTGTTCTGCCACCTGCACTCCTATATAGCTTTCTAGGATGTACACCTCCCTCGCACACTTCCAGAGAAGCAGTCCCATTCATTTTGTTTTGCTTCCCCTCCCCACAGTGTTTGTAATAGTGCAATCACTGCAAAATCAAAGATGCAAACTACAAAAAAACAGGATAAGTAACTTCCTTTGGTCCGATTGCCTCTATTCTCCATGCAAAGGAGATGTGAAAGGGTAGATTCCACTTAAATTCTTTTTCCTAATAAAACTTCCCTCTGAGAAAATTAGATGCAAAAGAAATGGTCTTTCACATCTGATCTCCCAAAACCAGAGCAGGTGCTTGAAGTAAAACTGTGCACATTAGCTTAATTCACCTTCCCTTTGGAATGAAACTTCAAGGAAAGCAGGCCTTGGACTCCTGCTTTTGTGTTAATGGCCATTCCTCATTTTGAAACTAGCCTCAAACAACCCAAGCAAAATAATATCTAAGGTGCACAAAGACCAGATGATGGGAAGTTAAAGAATTTATTCCACAGAGTATACAATTCTTTGCACAGCAGGATAATACACAGTACAAAAAGGAAGGTATTTATGCCAATATGTAAACAGTTGCAATTGAGAGGATGACAATGATAGCTCTTCTTCTTGCTTTTCATTTTCTTCTCTGTCCTGAGCCCTTTACACAGTCGGTACCATGGGCCAAGTTACATTAATGGAGACCAAAAAGAGATTACTGAATTACAGGACTTTATTTATGCTTTTTTAAATCTGTTTTAACAGTCTGTGACTTTCTGTACTCTCCCCAGATTTTTGTCATATACTACTAATAAAGTATTGTAATGTTATAATAAACCTGGAAGCAACTTTAGGACTCACATATTCTATCAGAATTGATTACAGTATTTCTCATCAAGCACTGTAAATCTATATCTAATGTAGTATTGACTTTCTTCAACAATATTGCCTCCCAACTTCTCATGAAAAATTGCCTTACTTAATAACTCTTTTGTACCATAATTTCCTAATATTTAATGTATTCCTTCTTATATGCATTTTGCCTGACTTTTTTTCCCATATTTAACAGTTTCTCCTTTCCCACTGTCCCATTCCATCCTGACAATCAAATGATATATATTCTCTATATTCTGCCTTCTTCAGAATTTGTTTATACAAAAAATTACTTTAAAGAATTGACTGTGTAAAAGGGAAAAATCCTTCCTAATATGTTAAATGAGGAGGTACTCTAGGGTGCGAATTAATGACCTACTAATATTCCTCTTTGATGGTTTAAGCAAATTGGCTTTCATTCCACCCTGCCTGATAGCACACTACAAGCATTCATTCAGAGGCTATTAATAAATGCCCCTCCAAGATTTTTCTGCTAAACTCTAAGCCTGCAGTAGAGTACATATTCAGGGAAAGAATAGGACTTGCTGGGCCTCTGGCAAAAAAATACCACATCAAGTTTGGAGAGACAAGATGCTGAGCCACATTGCTAAATGTAATGCTTTAACAGAAAATAACCATGGGATACTTCTGTTTGCCAGTGGTCGGAGGCCTGAGTCAACAGAAACATTCTCTGCCTCTCTCCTGATCTAGTTGAGTTGTGTCATTATACATGAATAAATGATGTGACCTGACTTTATGATTTCAGCACATTAGTCACTCTACGTTCATATGTAAGAGAAAATAAAGTCAGACACACATTTTCTAATTGGGAATTTCTAAATCAATATTCATTCTAAAAAAGGAGCTATGTTAACAAATGAATATGGGTGGTTGGCAGAAAGCAAAATTATGTCTGGAAGAGCTCACAAATCACAAAGGAAAGCAATCACTTAATTTCTGTGGAGCAAGTAGCAGGTAGAAAGACAAACACTGCACTGTACCAATTTAGATGTGATCAGAACAAGGCAAAAGATGAGAAAAGTGTATGTCGTTTAATGAAAGGCTATGAAATACTGGAACATTAACTCTAGGGTAAATAAACAGTGGATTTTTCTCAGAACACAGTACCTAGCATCAGACCAATCACAATACATAGAGCAAAATTATTGGCCAGTGCCTTTGGAAACAAGTAACAGTTTTTCCGTTAATTTCAAAGGCAGTGAGAGGGGTGTCTTTACTGAATTTAAGCCTCCTGCACAGCTGTAGAGTCACATCCACAGCTGATAATAGCACTCTAACTCTGCTAAATAAATTAAATCCATTGAGGATCTAACCTGGGAGGTGGCTGAAAATGTTGGTTCACAGACACAGATGTCTTTTGCACAGCTCATACACACAGAGCAGTCCCTATTGAAGCATTAGATCTCCATTAATTATCAAATTGACTATGAGATGAAGATTCAGAACTTCCACAGGTTTATTCCTTCTAAAGTCTCTTTGTTGTAAAGCAGCGACTGTTGCCAAACTTATTTACATGTTCCCTACACTCACATAGATACTCATTTGTACACATGGACTAATCTACCTTTTCTTAATTCTCTATGGTTTCTAACTAAAAACAAAACAAACAAAAAAAAAAGTCCCCCCCCAAAACCCCAAAGCCCAAGAAAAACAAGGAACACCTCACAAGAGGATCAGGTTCCCAGAGCTGGCAAGAAAAACACATTTTCAGAACACGTCTAAATCAAGTTTAAGTGTTGATTTAAAGTTTAGAATATTATTGTTCTTTCACTGAAACAATACTGAAACAATATCCGGTTTTCTAGTGAAGATCCCAATTTCACATGAAGTCATTGAGATTTAAAATAATTTCCTGAAGGAGAATCTAGTTTCCACCATTCTATTTCAGGGCTCACAGAATCCTCTAAATAATCATTTCACGTAACACATTGTAGAACTCTCTTAAAAAATGAGGCCTGCAGTGGTGTTTCTGGGCATTTTTATCTCTCAGACCACCAAAGTGTGTATAGGATTTCTCAAGGACAAATGATGTAAAAAACGGCACCACTGTTAATTTGAGGGCTATGGACAAGGATTCCTAAATTCAGGCAACCATCTAAAAGACCTCTCACTAAACTTTCTCAATAATTCTCTCACAAAAAATTTTCAAAACACATAACATACTCTAAAAAACCCCTATGAGCCCCTTGAGACCATATTACAGTAGAAACAGAGTCAAGATGTTTTGCCTAAGCAAGAGCAGGAGAAGGTAAAATGCATTATGAACAAGCCTCGGATTTGACGCCTTCCTGAGCCTGAATCTCTGATGAAACTCTCCCTGTACTTTCAAGCTGTGGTGCTATAAAGGAAAGTGAAATGGTCTGGCTTTTGTGTTTTTCCTTTTTCAGCAATAAAGGAATCTCACTAAGCTAGATTTCTTATAAGTGCACGAGCTACCCCATCAAAGCTATTCTATCTAATTGTGTGTCCCAAGGCCAGGACCACGTCTACACAACTTTGCACAAGAATGTTCATGCTTGTCAACATAGCAGTAGATATTTGAAGTCTCTTCTGATACTTTTAAGCCCTACTTTCCTGTGTTGAACAGGTTCTGCAATTGTCTAGTTTAAGAAATCTGATTGAAGGAAAAAAAAACATACAGTGGCAGTGGCCCTTTACAGGAACTTATGTGGATGAAGGACTTAGCTCCATGATTTCTGCTAGCTTGAGCACTGATTATTTTAAGCACTTACCTGGCTTTGGTCACATAACCCTAGTGTCTGCACAAGGAGAAGAAGAAACAGTTGAGTGCTACTGACAGCCGAATAGTTAGTGTTTTCTCTGCTAGATGTAAGCAATGGTTGCTATCTGATCGCTGCAAGCAATGTTTTCCAAACAGCAGGCAAAATTCTGCCTCTCCAGATTTCAATGGTAAAACCCAGCTGACTTCACTGGGCTTAGGATTTCATTTAGTGCCTCTGTATTTTAAAACTCAGAATTTGCCAGAGGCATACAGTCCTTCCAGAGATAAATAAGTCTTAAAAAACAGAACGAGAGAGAAAAACCCATTGCTTTCCTAGCAGCAAAAAATCTTTCATTGCAATGAGTACAAGAGAAAATAATCTTTCTCATTGTATCTTAAGGGGATTTATTGTGTATATGAAGTGTAATCGCTCATTGGATCACAACAACCTGTTTGTTGCATTCAGGCGAGAGCCACTATTCCTGTGTATGCAACTGGATGATCTGTAGTAAGTGTTGTCCTGGAGTTTGATACCGCCGGTAGCTCCACTTCCCACCAGTAAAGCTTCACCTAATCAGGGAGATGAGGTTTTCTTTTGTTCTTCGTGAAAGTGCATTTACCTGTAATTAATATCTGCAATTTAACTACAAAATTAAAGTAACCAATAATGATATAAGAATAAATGATCAAGTTAAAAACCACACCACTAGGCCTAGCCACTCATTGTGTAAATTCACTCCCAGTGTCACCAACCCCAGATATTCAAGACCCAAGGCACCGACAGTCTCTAGGAAGTACTGTGGTGGTTGTTTAGACAGGTATGAATTTACATCCTAGCAAAATTTTTACTTTCAGATGATGCATAAAGGATTGGACAGTCAGGGCTTTAGTGTCATTCTTTGATACACATTTTTGGTATGTAAATATGGTCCACTCAAAAGAAGACGGAATACTTCCTCCTTATTCATCCTGAAATAGCAGTATAATATCTGAAAAAGGCAAGGGGAATGGGGCCTCATTCTTCTAAAGATTCAGACCTCTTTGATAAGGATCAAAAGTACTTGAATCGCATGAATTATGTTACTTATAAAGCTAACAAACAGCCACTTCTATGATGTATATATGTACACATGATCATTTGTGTCTAATCAGAAAGTGTCTCTCTACAAACCCATGACTTGCATGTACATAAAAGTGTCTGACTATAACCGGAGTGACAGAACTAGAATAGACAAAGGGTTGTACAAATTGACAGTATTACTTAAATGCGTGTGTGAAAGGGAAAGAAGTGAAGCAATCACACATCTCTCTGACTTTTTAATCTGTGATTAAAACAAGTTGATCTTACAGCCCTCAAGTGTTTTTCACATTAATGACATAATGTCATTCGTTACTCAGTTTTAAAATGTTCAATATACTTTATAACAGGTTAGAGTCTAAAACGGTCAGGTTTCTACCTCTTTTATCTACCAGATTCTGCCTTTAAGGCAGAAAAAAAAAAACATTAACGTTTTTTTCATTACTGTACATTGTCTGTATTTTACATCATAGGTTTTGAGCCCACAGCAAGGTAAATACAATCAACTTGACATGAAAACCATACTCTTTTCCACAATACTGTGTCTTTTAATAGCACAATGTTTTATTTGGCAAATGGTTTCATGCAAAGTAGGATGGAGAAAGCAAAAGAAAATACATTTTGTTGCCCCCTTTGAACATGGTAGCATAGATTTTTGTGATTTTTTAAAAATAATTTTTGTTTTCATGCAATAAATATTAATTTGTTGATTGAATTTGTGTTAACTTTGAATTGTTTCCAAATTGCTCATTACAGCCATGCATTAAAATTGATCCATTTAAGAAAAATTAAATAACAGTACATGTAAAAAAACGATCAATTTTCACATGAATATTCCTGTTTCATTTCATGTTAAAATCGTCATGGTTTGGGTGTATATTCATAGGCGCATAACACAATAGGCTTCCCAACTAACTTTATACCATATGTTGAGATGCGAGTCTTTTTTGTAGGAATTACAAGCACTTAGCATTACTTGATCCATTATTTTCCTCTCAAGAATTTCTGTTTCTTCTAATTTGTGAGTTTATTTTTACAAAGAAAACCAGAAATAAAGAAATGCTTTTTTTTTTTTTTTTTAACTTGACGTACTCTGATTCAACAGGTCAAAAAAAACCCAAAACAAAACAAAAAAGAAGGAAAATCTTCATCATTAAAACACAAGGGAAAAAAATCAAAACATATACATGGCTTTGGGTGAATATAACAGATGTTAGTTCCTCCAACCATAATCCACAACATCAAGTAGTCCTTAAAGACTCTGTGGGGAAGTGGTTTCCAAAATGCCTGGATTGTCATGATACTGTGTTTGAATTCTAACTATTACTCATTTCAGTTAGGCTCAGTTTCAGGAAATCTGAGAAGCTTTGAAACATATGTGCCTACATTGCCGTCTTTCCCCTCCCCCCTGCCCCCCCGCCTCTTTCTTTCATTATCTTCTCCCCACAACCTTTTCTTCATTTCCCTTGACTTCATTCAGCTTTCTCATGCTGGCATCCATAATGAATAAATTCACTGGTACAGCTAGGAATATATTACTGTTGAATATTCCCTGCGGCAAAGTTCCATCAAAACTGCTTATCAGTGACAGATGCCCACTCAGAGATGCAAAACTGCCTAACTCAGTCTTCCCTTTCCTACCCAGTTTTGCGATATGTGAATGAAAATGGAGGTGGGAGGACAACAACATTTGCCTCTAAGGTACAAACTTTTTAAGTGTTCTAATTATTTTGATTCCCACCCAGGCTGCTCAAAGTTTACCTATTCCATGTGGCTGGCATCGACCAGCCAGCAAAAATAACGCCAGCTTGAATAACCTCATTGTTTGAACTGCTTTCCAAAATTAATACTCTCAGGACATTCTTTCAAAAAAAAAAGGAAGGAGATGGGAAATAACACTCTCAAACTGGATGAACAGTTCCTGGTTCACTCATGTTCATACACACATGGTGCAGTGCCAGCACTTTCTCTAATGATGGATTCAGTTCTTTGCCTCCTTTAGCTTTTTCTGAAAGACAGGAAAGCTCTTCTGTTTTAACACCATTGAACCCCATTATTAAAAATTTGGCCATCACTTCCACATGGTCTTTCAAGTGCAATACTTATGTCAATAGACCTGTTGCCCTTAATAGATGGCAAGGCAGTTGGGATATGTGCTGGTGAATGCTCGCATGTGACTTCTGCCTCTGAGAAGGCAAGAGGGTGGGGGTACCTTTGTTCTCTTGGCTCTTTGAGGACTGCTGTTTGTTCTAGGATGACTGCATTAGGTATATAGGACATTCACCAGGTTAGCAGCAAACATAACTAGGATGGACTTCTTAACCAGTTATTCGTCCTAAAATACCCCATGACTGGAAAGGGTTTCAGGCACTGGCTTACCAGTTTAAGGCCTTTGTTGTGGTGCTCCACAACATCCTTCTCTCTAAATTGGAGAGATACAGATTTGATGGGTGGACTGTTCAGTGGATGAGGAATTGGTTGGATGGTCGCATGACTCAATGTCCAAATGGAGATCAATGTCAAGAGGCAATGGGCACAAACTGGAACATAGGAAGTTCCACCTAAACATGAGGAGGAGCTTCTTTACCCTGAGGGTGGCAGAGCACTGGAACAGGCTGCCCAGAGAGGTGGTGGAGTCTCCATCTCTGGAGACATTCAAAACCCACCTGGACATGTTCCTGTGTAACCTGCTCTAGGTGACCCTGCTCTGGCAGGGGGGTTGGACTAGATGATCTCCAGAGGTCCCTTCCAACCCTATGATTCTATGACTCTATGACTCTATGACTCTATGACTCTATGACAAGTGGCATCCCTCAAGGTTCATACTGGGATCAGTACTGTTTAGTATCTTCATCAATGACATAAACAGTGGGATTGAGTGCACCCTTAGCAAGTTTCCAGATGACACCAAGCTCAGTGGAGCAGTCACACACTGGAGGGATGAGACGGCATCCAGAGGGACCTGGACATGCTCAAGAAGTGGGTCTGTGTGAACCACATGAGGATCCACAAGGCCAAGTGCAGGGTCCTGCACCTGGGTTGGGGCAACCCTCGGTATCAATATAGGCTGGAGTATAAGGGATTGAGAGCAGCCCTGCCAAGAAGGACTTAGGGGTACTAGTGGACGAAAAATTGGACATGAGCCAGCAATGTGTGCTCACAACCCAGAAAGCAAATAATTTCCTGGGCTGCATCAAAAGAAGCACGGCCAGCAGGTCGAGGGAAGTGATTCTGCCCCTCTACTCCACTCTGGTGAAACCTCACCTGGAATACTGTGTCCAGCTCTGGAGTCCTCAGCTCAGGAAAGATATGGACCTGTTGGAACAGGTCCAGAGGAGGGCCACAAAAATGATCAAAGTGCTGGAGCCCCTCACCTATGAGGACAGGCTGAGAGAATTGGGTTGTTCAGCCTGGAGAAGAGAAGGCTCTGGGGAGACATTATTGTGGCCTTTCAGTACTTAAAGGGGGCTTATAAGAAAGATGGGGACAGACTTTCCAGCAGGGCCTATTGTGATAGGACACAGAGTAATGGCTTTAAACTAAAAGAGGGTAAATTCAGACTAGATGCGAGGAAGAAATTTTTCATTATGAGGGTGGTGAAACACTGGGAACAGGTTTCCCAGAGATGTGGTAGATGCTCCACCCCTGGAAACATTCAAGGGCTGGTTGGATGGGGCTCTGAGCAACCTGATCTAGTTGAAGACATCCCTGCTTAGTGCAGGGGGTTGGACTAGATGACCTTTAAAGATCCCTTCCAACCCAAATTCTTCTATGATTCTGTGCATTCATGGAAGGGCATAGCACATGCCTTATGTTAGGCACAACCTGGACCCTGCTTAGAAATGGAGATAGAGGTATGAAAGCTTGGTTTATTGAAACTCAATGAAAGACACGCTCAAACCTGCAAGTCTGTCAATCAAGTCTGTGCCACCACTTAGCAAATCTGAGCTGCTTTGTATTTATTGGGAAGGAGGGTAACAAAATTAGAAGTTTTTCCTGGCTTTGCTGTGCACAAACCACAGGAAATCTGATCATTTTTGACCCTTTTTTTTTTTTTTCCAGGTATGAAAAGTAACCGCATACTGTCAGGCTGAAGTACCTAATTTTACACCAAGACAGCAGAGCAAATACGCAGTTTCCAGAGAAAGCAAAGTGCCAGTATGTCTTTTACTCTCCTACTGAGACTGTGTTGTAATAGAAGGAAGTATCCTCTTGCACTGAAGTAGTGCCTGTCTCTAACGAAGGATTTCTGGGAAAGCAGACAAGACTGCTGAGATGTCCATACGACCCCACTGCAAAGGAGTTCCTTCTCCTTTTTTTTTTTCTCTTTTCCAATTTCACTCTTTATTCAAAGTCAAACACTGTGAACTGAAACAAAAGAAGCTATGTGTATTCTACATGTATCTTGTGGAAATCTCTGCATTCTGCACACTTACAGTACTGTTGGTTGCAACATGCCATACACCTGGGTTCAAAGTGGAGTTTGTGCCTTTGTCCTCTTGCCAGTATTTTTATGCTATTACAGAAGATTATTGCATCCATCTTTGACACAGTAGATCTCCAGCATGCTTTGTAAATTTCAGCTTGGCAAAAATGTATTTTAACACAAATACAGCAAAAGACAGAAAGAGATTTTAAAAAGAATCATTCTAGGCTTAAAGTGCTAAGGAGACATGTGCTCTTGTACCGGTTACAGTAAAGACAGTCTAAAATACAGTCCCCCAGAATAACTTTCTGCAAGCAGGAAATGTTGAAAGCTACCAAAAACAGCTTTCCCTTTCCCGCTCCATTTCTCTCCTTCCTTCTCCCCTGCACCCCTATGCCATTAATTCAGCTCAAAGATATTTTGCACAGGTGTTTATGTAACTGTGATATACTGGGAAAATTCCAACTCAAATTGATTCAGCTCAAAGATCTCCTAACCACACTTCCATCAGCACAGTGGGGTGGTCTAGATCCATAGTAAATGGCCAGTACAAGAAATTCTGCAGGCTTTCTCTAACCCCCAAAACCAGGCTCCTTAGCACTGGTGTGTATCAATGAATCCATTGCTAGTAATGAATTTCCTGTTAGGAAAAATATTGCACTCCTGATGCAAGCAGGGTAAAAGTTTAAGCGACTGTCTTGCTTTTTCTTTTCCCTGTGGTTTGCATGAAAAACACTTCTCCAATTGTTTTACCATAAGCTAAGTTGGTTCAACCAGTTGCCACTAGATAATTTAAAAGTGGTTGAGGAGATATTTAAGTCCCAGCTATTCCAAAACATTACCCTGCATGGTTGCAAAAATTAATGTTAAATAAAATTAGCTTGTGTAGCAAAGGTATTTATTTAGCATTATAAAAGCTAAATGCTGAATCATTTTTTTGGTGCAAAATAAAAAAATATTTGGGGAAATTGCTCTCTTGGCAAAGTTACATACATTCATTTGAAACAAAGGATCATTTAAAAGCAAAATAAAGGAATCTGCGGTGCACATAGTCATTGAGAGTCTTTGGCTGTAAATTCTCCTCCCTTTTCTCTGTGGAAGCACATGTCTTTGCCTGCTGTTCATCAGCCTTGATTTTGATGGGGTGATTTTTAGTCAGCTGTCTCTATCATTTTGGCACAGACAAAAATCCTTTAAAAAATGTTACACTTCATCAAAGTGTATCATGAGACTTCACGGTCATTATCTCAATGGCCGCTCTGATGTGCTACAATTGGCAGGGCCACAGACGGTGGGGGGTGTATTAGAAGAAAGCCAGTGTTTCATGTGGAAAGCTGGCAAGCCTCTCCAAGCTTCTGTCAACAACTCAGCGGTCTGATCCGATGCACTGAGTGCTGATTATGCTCTTGTTTCTGTAGGAAGTAAACAAGAAAATGAATTCCACAGCACAACACAGCCTCTTTGTATCTTCAAAATGGTGTGGCTGGAAGCCGGCCAGCCTCGTCGAAAGTTTGGCCATTTGTGTCATCAGGGCCCTGGTACTGATGGAGGCTTTGATTACAGCTTGGATCCAGCACGGAGACCTTTCATGGACAACCACTCAGCAAATAAAGGCATTGATAGGTTGTTGGGTCAATTTAGCCATAAGGGTGCAGAGCAAGGTCCTTTTGAAAAGACAAATGGATTAGCTACACAACCAGTCCCACTGTAGGGCCTTATTTCTCAAGTAACTTCATGACTGCTTTCCAGCTTGGCAGGGACTCTCTTCCTCTAAAGCTAGCTCCAGCTCGTTCTTGTTATCAATAGTGCAGCTCAAAGGATTAGACACAAAGAGCTTTACAATTTAATGAAAACAGCTGTTGAAACAACAATTAAGGCAAACAATAGTTTGCATGAAAAACTATTAATTATGCAAAGTTATGCAGAAAGTAGAATACTCTTTTATTCATAACCGCCTAATGTGACTGACAGAAAGTTAGACACCTTCTCCACTGTTGATTTAAAGGTGTCAGCAAGTGGTGTCGCCTATAATAATATTCACTATTTTTTGTTTTGTTAACATTTGAGCAGCTAATGGTTTAAAGCCTGTGAATTCTCTGTGGCATGGCTGCAGCGGGAACAAGTAAAACAGTAATCTAATGAGCTAATATTTCATGTTGAGGCAGTGCTGAGCTCTGAAGTTTACTGTGCTCCTTTACTACAAGCAATGCTTTATGCAAGCAGTGCGCCGTATCGCTATTTACGTGTATTCTTTGCTTTTGTACCCTGCCCCCTTTACACTGTCTCTTCCATCATGTGCCTTTGTGGTGATGCCTTAAAAGCAGGCACTTGGCCAAATCACTCACCACAGGTTGCTTCAACAGCACCCACTTGATGCCCCCTTCTTCTTTCACTGCACTGTTAGCCCCCTACCTTCTTGTCTCCCTTCTCACTGAGTCAGAAATTCATTGCTTCTCTATTTGCAGTCTCCATCCTTGACTAGCAGCGCTGAGAATTGACTTACGGTCTTTTGAATACAGTATGTTCCACATCTTGCCTCCTTACAGCACCTTGAGCCATTGTACCAAGAAGTCCCATTTAAAATGTTATTAACTTTGCAGATATAAACACTGTCTTATGCCTCCAACTACTATTTATTTCAGGCTGCCAGTTAATTGGCATGCTCTAACACCCTTATTAAGCCAACTTGAAAATATTGCTTCAGAATGCCTTGGGAATTTAACTAATTTCATGCTAGAACTTAATAAGTAGGATCCGACACTCTTCATATCTTCAATAATCCATTAGGTGACTGTAACTCCTTTCAGTGACTGGATGAAAGCTTTATTAGTCATAGGGTCTCTACTCTAAACATGTCACCAGAATTTAGTACAGTATCAGTACTAAAATACAATTGACTTTCTGACTAAATAGACTTTCAATGAAGTCCCAGAATGTAGTTTTGGATATCCACTTTAAAAGCTCTCTGCTAAACAGGATTATAATTTTATTCAAACGTTCATTTTTGTTTCATTGAGCAATTTTAATTTACCAATAAGTATATAGTAGTGACATAAAATAAAGTAAAGTAAAGTAAAATAAAATAAAACAATCAATCCATACCGGATCAGCTCCTCAAATGATGCAAATGGAGTGGTGCCAAATTATGTTATTTAAGAACCTCACCCAATATTTAAATCAATGATGTCCTGTAAAGCTGCTTCCTTCTAAAGTCCACTGCATAAACTTGCCTCCCTCCCCCACTTCATCTGTTAAGTATCTTCCCTTTTCCCTTTTTTTCACTCGGTTTCATAAAGCGAAGAGTCTTTTTATCCATGCTGGCTGATGCTTTAAGATTGGATCTTCTGTCACCAGTGTGTCTCTAGCAGCCTGCGAGAGTTCATTAGCATATTTGTTGGCAATAATCCAGTTAGTGTATATTTGTTTAAAATATCAAAAATAATTTTATTATGAGAAAATGCCAACTCATTTTCGAATGGGAAGACAGAAAGCAACTGTCCCATATAGCAAGTTGCAATTTATATTTTTCACTAGAGACTTCTAAACAGCATCTGAAATTTGAAAGCAATTACGCCAGTTATCCAGATGTGATTTTTCAATCATTTTGGGGTTTTTATTTTATTTTTTTTTTTAATTTTTTAGTATTTATTATTCAGTGGTACCTCTCATAGCTGTCACGCTGGCACAGCGCTCCCATCTCTTCATTAGTGATTCAGCTCATGGAGCTTAATTGGACAAGGCTAGAGTGAATTTGACAAACATCACAGCAGCAGAAAAAGCAATCACTCTTTCAAGATGAAAATTTGTTTGATGTCTTACTGTGTAACTCATTTACTCTCCTTGGGCATCATGTGACCTGAATGTTAATCAGCCGTTGATTGGCTTCTCTCCCTGGACAGTCACGTGGTGAGAATATTAATGGTCTGGGACCGGTAGCAGCTCTGGTAGGCAACCTTTGGATTGGCTGCCAGGTTAAGATAGGGAGATAAGTGGGTGCTTGATGAGCACTTGACAGAACTTCACAGAAAATTAAGGCCCTAAAATAGCATGAGAAAGTCTTGTCAAATCAAGCATGATTATCATTGAATGCTTAAGGAATTCATCATCTGCATGAAATTGATACACTTCAGCACCAGCAGGCCCTGCAGTCAGCAGGGACTCATCAGACTTTTATTTATATGTGTTCACCAAATCACATTAATTCTGAGAGCTAAAACATGCTAAGGATGAAGGTTATTTTCTGTTCAATCTAATTTATCTATGACAATAATCATCACTAATAATATGTCAAATTAGATTGCAGTCATTTTACGCATGCATGCTGATTTGGAAAATAGTGTTAAACCATCCCATAGTAATTAACAATTGGTAAAGGTGTGCAGGGCCTGAAGTCACCAGCCTATCTAGACAGAAAATTACATTTTATAGAAAGGATTTAAAGATACGTATTCTTACCTAATTCTGAACATAAGTTATAATCTGTAAAAGCAGATGTAATTTTTTAATGATGCTATTAGGGCTATTAATCATTGAAGGAAGTGTGTCCCTCTCTCCGAAGTATTTTGGGCCAAATTCTGCTCCTCTAGAAATGGAAAGGAGCTATACCATGGCTTCATAAGAACCAATTGGTTCTTTGTTTTTTGTATTTTCCTTTTTTTTTTCTTCTTCTGTGGGTTAACTTTCTAATCATTTACCGACAGCTTCTAGCTTTTAGTACAGATTTAGCAAGGTTCTATAAGTACTTATCCATGAGTCTATTCACTGTACAAGCATTAACAGCAGCAGTGGTACTGTAATTACACGTATTATAACAATGCACATTCCTTAACATCTGCCAGTGTTATTAATTTAATACATTCAGATCTTGATGCGATGTTGGTGGGTGGGTTTTTTTTTGTTGTAGTTTTTGGGGTTTGCTCTCATTTTTTCTTTTAGATGAAAGAAAGATCAGAAATCGTGCAGATTAACCCACCCAGAATCCCCTATTCTTAGGGAATCATTAAAGCAAAAACTGCTTCTGCTGAAACACTCTTAATAGGAGTTCTTTTTTTCACAGTAGGTATTTCACGGTACTGATTGCTTTAATAATACTTTTACAGTCTCTTGACTTATAAAGTATTACTGTATTACAAAATACTTGGTTTTAAACTGTCTGCTTAGTAATGAAGTTTTAAGGGACCATTTATATCCTTTTTGGCTGTTTTGGTTACAAGAATTTACGCGCGCACACACACACAATCATGCTTCGACTTACAGAATTACGTTTTAAAAATAAGAGGAAAATAATCTGTTGTTTCTTATTTTCCCTACTCTAATCTCTCATGATCCTGGTACTGCTTCTCTCTCTCTTTGGAGGCCCTCTTTATTGATTAAATGAATCTGCTCGAAAGGCTGGTTCCCAGGCTCTTTGATCTAATCCGATCTGATCTTATCCGATCGCTTCAGCAGGACATTGGGGAATTAACAATAAGCAGCTTTACCACAAGTGTTTAATAACTCAACACAATCTCCTTATGGCTCCGAGCTGCTCATGTTCTCATCCAGTCAACAGCTCACGGTGTAACAGATTGGACATCCCTCTGAACCTGAGGAATTTTCATGCACTGTGAAACTAATCGCTTCAAGTTCCTTCATAAATCACACAAAGCAGATTTCAGCATCTTAACAAATTGAAAAAAAAAAAAAAAAAAGGAGGAATGGGGGGAGGAATTTATCCACTCAGCTAAAGATCAGGAAGGGGCACGAGGAGGGGAGGAGGTATAATCTAAATTCTGTCATCTTATTTAATGTGTTTCTCATCTGCTTAACTTTCACGAGCATAAAATAATTCAGGCAGACTAAAGCTTTACAACCCTTCAAGCCCACACTGACCTTATTTTTTTCCCTGTATGATAGGAAAACATGTGGTTTCTACACTAGTTGTGTTATTTTTGTCCCTGTAACAACCCTTGAGTTTGCTGGTGGCATGCAATTAAGCAGGTAATGTGTGACATGGAGTGGCAAAGTATTTTAACTTCTCATCACATGTACCTACTAACAATGAATGGAAGAGCAGAAGGGATGCCTTGATGCTGACAGGAGAATCAAAGTCACTTCTTTGGAACTCGAGAGCAGTAGCATCTTCAGAATGGATCCAGTGTGAGATTTGTTTAATCCTTAGGCCTTTCCATGTCACAGCCCTCCAGAGAAATTGAGTTTTATTTCCACTTTCCAAACATCAGAAGAAGAATCAAAGCTGTTGACATTTAGGCTCTGTCTGACTATCATCTCCAAACAACCAAACAGACATCTGAGTCTGCGTAGGAGGTAAGGAAAGAAAAGAAGTGATTCAACAGAGAGCATCACCCTTGAGAAAAGGTTCACTAAATGTTAGAGATGGGAGACAGGCTTTTTTGACCCAGGCTTTACAAAACCTGGTAGTTGTGCTGTATAGCCCACTCATGTGGCCAATGCCTTTGGGATTCAACTGAACAAGTTGAAAATGTACCCAACATCTCAAAATTAAATTCACTAAGTCCTTTGCAAAGAGTCCTAAAGTGCCAAGAAAGAGCATTAACAATGTAAATGCACATATCAACATAGGTTTATCTGAAAGATTTGTGAACCTGATTGTAACAAAGTTTTGTTAGAGTTTTAAGGAGACATGAAAGATGTTTGATTATTGGTTTTGCTGCCAACACATTTATCAAGTTATGAAGCCTGGATTTGTCATACAGGTTCTAAATAATACCAATTCTAAATCTAGTGATTATTTTAGCACTTGCTTTGGAAAGCCATTACCTACTGTCAGAAAGTTCCTTGCTGGATTCCTTACACTCAGAGGTTACTCTACGGTGTGGCTTGTAACTGAGAATGGATGCCTAGCCAAAGTACTGTAAAGGCATCTCATCTCGCTCAGATCTTAGATCAATGGGAACTTTTAAAATTATTGAAGCTGCAGTTCATTTTCAAATACATTTTTGAAAATAAATTTTAAAATTCAAATACAGTTATGAAATTAAAATACAATTCAGTGATTCTCTTATTACTCCCTTAAAAGGACTACTGAAAGTATCTCCATAAAGGATCTAAGGTCAATAGCAAATTCTTTTGATCTATAGTTCAATCAAGAGGCATTAAGAAAGTCTTGAAGGTTAGCTTGAAGGCTATGTATGTATTGTTGAAGTCATCTGAATCTTTCAAATAAGATGGCAAGAAATGGCCACTTCTCCTATAAATGGAGTTTTCTTCCGTACATAGGTTTGCTTTCCAAATATGAACAATGCTTTTTGTCTGGTTCATGTCATGGGGCAACCGTGCAAGAGACCTTTAACTGCTCTTTCTTGCTCAGTAGCAATTACCAGCCACCAGAGACTTCTTTATTCTGTATTTACTTGGCTTTGATATTTACCAGTGATGATGGCAAAGCCATGGAAAAATTTGCTGAGAGTTATGATGTGGTGATCATTTGAAAACCAACCACAGAAACTCAAAAATATTGTGTACTCATTGTGGATGATTACTAGAAACCAGCCCAAGGAAGAAACAAAACACAACATACCTTCTTAAATTAATTTAGATGGAGATATTTTCCTAGCACTGAAGCAATATTAATAGAATTTATATATTATGCAGATGCTTCAACAGGGGGATTAAAGCTATTGCTGTTGTGCTTGGAGTCCACTGGGACTTATGTTGATTTACAGCATTTAGACCCTAAACATTTTCCAGAAGTGTTGTTCCATTTGGTGACTGCATTTTTCTAAAGTCACCAAATTAACAGGACTGACTTGTCTAAGTGCACATATGAAAAACTCCTTTGCTATCCCTCCTCATCCAAATAACCACAAAAAAGCCACTAAACTTGGAAAATAATTCTGGAAAATATTGTTGTATGACTGACAGTTTGGGGCTTTCATGACACTGGCTGAGAATTTTCCAACAAAACAGTTTTTTTCAGAGCACTTATTTGATTAAGGCTTTATTGTGTCACAGGAGGCACAAAAATTCATTTTTATGAACTTTTGATGAAACAGAAATCATTCCTTTGGAAAGCTATTTCTTCTCCTGCCATCTCACCTGTTGTGGTTCTTTAAAGCCTAAAACCCAACGAGTTTCAGTAGCATACCTGTTGTACAATTTGCCCCTAAGGCACTGGACTGTGGCTCTAGACAGCTTGATTTGTGAGCCTCATAGTATTGTGAAACCAGGGTCTGGAAGCTTGAGAAAACCCAGCAGCTCAGCAGGAAGCTTGGAGACCTCAAGAATGAGGGTTTGAACTGATGTTCACATGACTTCCGTGCTTCCTCACAGAGCTGAACACCAAACCTCTTCTGCTTTCATGTTTTCTACACACAATATTTTGATTAATTCAGAACTAGTTTAATTTTTATGTACGATTTTCCCATCTATGGGTTTGGGGTTTTTTTAAACATCTATTTTATAATCCGAAAATTGAACTGTGGGTGGTTATTGTTTTGGGGTTTAGTTTTTGTTTTTCCAAATTTTCCAGCAAAATAGAAATGCTGATTTTTGACACTATGCTTGTAGCTGTTGGATGGAACATGACTGCATGGTAATGTCATTTTGACATCTTTCAGAATCATGGCATTCAGATCTTGCTTGGTATTTCCATGCAGGACAATAATGAGAATAGATGCTTGCCTATAGCTGGTTTCCCTCTTGGCTTATTACAAATGGTATGAAGGAAGATGCAGAATTGTGCCTCAGTCTGAGGGACAAACGTTACTTGGAGCCTCACTTACTCTTTGAGAATACAGCAAGGCTAAAGAAATCAGTCTCCGGCAAAATCTGTCCTGTGAAGAAAGCTGTACTGGTGTCCTTAGCTGCACAGGCCGACATAAAGTTAACAAAAATACTGGACTCATAAAGCTGGTTTATCAGAGAATGTGTAGACAGGCTAAAGGTTTAGACCTTTATATTCATCATGCTCATTGCTCGGTCTCACTGTATCTAAAAGACGTATGCCAGGATAAAGACGATGAATGACAGCCATTACATCTGGAACAATGCAACTTTAAAACCTATTAGTCACTATAGAAATGTTTTCTGTATGAAGTAGTGTAAGAATATGAAAGGAAACTAAAGGTCTTCACAATTTACCATTTTCTATCCCTGCTTCCAAGACCAAGTGCTTTGATTGCACTAACACAACAGGTTTATATGGGCATAGTAAAAACAAATAGAGACCTAAGAAAACAAAAGACCACATTTTGTATATAAGACAAAGGGTAAGAGCAAACTACATATGGCAAATATTAGTCATGGCTGTTTAATGCCCAGCTGAAGGTAATACAGATATCTAAGGATGAGAAAGGTATCAGAACTAAATGCAGAAGTGTTATTTATCCAGCTATATATATCCAGAAGCTACATTTTTGCCCTTCACCTATGGCTGCACAGCAGTGTATTGCAATGGGTAGAGCACATCATATTTCATAGAAGTCAAATTAATGAAGTAGGTAATGAATGTTCTTTCTCAGTGATGCACTGATTGAGTGGGCCTGCAAAGTACGAAGCAGTGATACGCAGAGATATTACAGCTGAAACTGAATTGAAGCAGTGCATCCACTTCCTTGCAGCAGAGCCTGTGACTATGCAAGTATCTTGCAAGGCATCACATTGTGCTACGTTGGCACAGCACATCTTTGAGTATGGCAGAGGTTCTCCTTGCGTGTCTTGCTATTTAAGGATTGCAAGACATCAGAGACATTTTGCCTGAAAAGTATAAAAACAGTACTTATTTTTCTGTTTTTCTCTATACTTTACTTGATCACATTCCAATCACTGAAATTTGGACATTTCTTATGAACTATACCGGCTATTTTGTCTGAACTGCATACTTATCAAAGCTTTAACTTATAAATTAAAAGGCAGGACATCTGATTCTTCCTCTTTCCTCTAAGCCTCCATATGAAAGTAATATGGTATAAAATCCAACAATGATTTCACATTCTGTAGTAGTAAAAATACTTTTTTTAACATAAAGTATCCTGAAAGCTTTGGAAAGCAGGCTCTCTCTTCAAAACAGAACACCAGGCTTTGTCAACTGTTTTACCTTTAAAAATACAGCACCATCATTGTAAGAAATTTCCTCCTTTCAATGTCAACAAATAGGCAGTTTCGAAGAGCACACATTGTAACCATGCAATGAGTAATTAAAACACAAATTCAAAATAAGCACCTCTGTTTATATCAGAAATGGTAGTGAATTGCACTCAGGACTTAGGCCCGAGCAACTGAGAAAACCGTAACCCACACCACTGCTTTTCAAGTATTTTTCTCCAGGTCACCCTTGAACACCCAGAGTACTACATAAGGTTAGCCTAGGTTATATTTTCTTCTTTATTACCTGTGTGTCTGTTACTGAGGTCAATGAGCTGCAGCGTTCTGAAATGAGGCACTTACCTGATGAGTAAATCTCAAGTTCTTTCTTTAGTCTTTGCAAGGAGAGGAATTGTGGTGCTTGGGTGCTAACCTAATGCCCGTGTGTCCTGGTTTGAGGTAAAAGTGTTATCTAAGCAAGTTCCTTGGGAGCTGTAGGCCAGATTTTTTGAAAGGTGTACAGACGCCTAAAAATATGATAGAAATAAAATACATCTATAGGGATCCTGCAGTCTTTGAAAATGAAACTAGTGATGGGATTACTCTGTCTAAATCAACATGTCTACATATAAGCTAGTTTTCTGTGCTTTCCTTATTGTCAGCACAGAAAGGCAATTCTAGGTTGCCATTCCTCTTACCCTAAAGCAATTTTTTTTGCAATATCTTAGATGAATCATGTTCTAGCAGTGCCCATTTCACTCCATTGACCCTCTGAGGCTCTTAGCTAAGACATAGATGTTCACACTGTAAGCCATCTAAGTGAACTGCATCTCACCCTTGGTGCCTGCTTGCACCTCTCAAAGTAAAAGAAAAACTACGAATCTCCACACTGTGTTTACACATTCTCAAACTCTGACTCTTCATGTCCTCAGCACAAATTGTCTCTACCCTCCAACTTCCCCAGTTAGATTACTATCTGAATCAGTACAGTGATAGTCAAAGTTTGAAAATTATTACAGCAACTTGTAAACACATTCTTGACATCAAATATTGCAAAAAGCATTCTTTCCTAGCAGGCTGCTGCCATTCATATATAAAAGGACATACTGTGTTATTAAAAGAAAAATATTCCCAAATGAAAGCCACAAATTGGTAAAGAAGCCTATAAAATAAAAGTGCATCATGTTTTGTCTGTTTTTGAAATATGGCCAGACTAAACCATTAAATGGGGATCTTGTTGCACAAAGTCTGCAGAATTAAACCACGAAGCCACTACACCAATAACGTTGTGCCAAACAAAACGTATCAAGACTAGTTATGCTCAATAAAATCTCTAAATCAAATGACTGTTCTTCATGCTTAGAACACTTCCTGATGTCAGGGAAAATACATATGAGTTCATTTAGACATGGTGAAGTCTTTTGGTGTCAATCTATTAATTAAAAAAAAAAAAAAAAAGAAGAAAAAAGAAAAAAGGGAAAAAGTCCAAATTCAAGATAGAAAAAAAGGAAGGCCAGGTAATTCTTTATCCGGATTAGTATTTTTTTAGTGAGTAAATGTGCATCAGCCAAGACACACATGGGATTAAGGGTTACTGTAGTGGGCCCAGAACGTCCTTCCTTTCTGATGAAACTTGGAGGCGGGGATGTAGGAATTATGAGCAGTATAACTGAATAGTTTGTATGAATATATGTGTGTGTGTATATATATATATGTATACACGCACCTATGTAAGGTTTGGGGAGAATCCATATAGGCTCAAACTTGAGAAAGGAGTCAGGTAATCTTCATGTGCCATGACCTATAACAGAAGTACATTTTATGGTTTCAAAAGACAAACATTTGCTATTTCTCCAGTACAAACACGTGCTACTGAGTGCAAGAAAACTGTTTTATAAGCACAACACTGTGATGGGTTGACCCTGGCCAGCAGCCAAGCACCCACACCGCTGCTCGCTCACTCCCCGCTGCCTAGCAGGACTGGGGAGACATCAGGAGGAGCAAAAGCAAGAAAACTGATGGGTTGAGAAAAAGTACAGTTTAGTAAATGAAGGAAAGATAAAAAACAAGTGATGCAAAGATAATCAATCACCACTTCCCACAAGCAGACTGATGCTCAGACAGTTTCTGAGCAACAACCACCCTGGAAAACATAAAAACCCCAAACAACGCTTTCTTCTGCAACACCAGCTTTATGACTAAGCATGAGGTTCCATGGTATGGAAAATCCCTTTGGACAATTTGGGTCAGCTGTCCCAGCTGTGTCCATTTCTAATTTCTTGCCCACTCACTGTGAGGTTGGACGGAGTGGGAAAATGAGAAAGTCTTGCCACTGTGCAGGAACTATTTAGTAATAGACAAAACATCGGTGTGCTATCAACACTGTTGTAGTCACAAATCCAAAATACAGGACCATACCGTCTGCTAACAAGAAAGTTAACTCCATCCCAGCCAGACACAGTACAAACATTGAAACAATTAAATACCAGAATATATAACACATTCAAATAATTTCTCTCTATTAGAAGTGTATCCAGTTTCATTGCTTTTATCAGCAAACATTACTATGTGTCGTATGATACACTTCACTCAAAAGGACTCTGGTTTTCTTTCGTGCATTCCAGTTTCTCCACAGCTTCAGTCTCAGAAAAAACTTATCAGAAATACTGCTTTGCGATACACAAGTCTTTTTCCATTCTGGTTGAAGGATTTATGACAATTACCTAAACTGTAATGAATAAAAGAATGTATTACATTAAGTGCTGTGTCTGTCTTTCCCTGGTCTGCTTCAGAAACACATTAAGACAGGAACTTTGTCCTCATTTGGAGAGGAAACAGACCTCATTATTCACCTCTTTGTAAAATTCCTGTTCCTGGCAGTCAGATAGCTGACCTTCCTATCTAAGCAAGGTGTTAAAATGGTTAACAGATTTGTTGAAAGTGACTGGTAACAGAGAGCCTATGCTTAACATAATCCTCTTCAGAAAGCTATTTGCTGTTCTAGCCATAGTAATCAAGGCTGTTGTGTGAAATCAGGTTCTTGATTATCTTTAAGGCATTATCACATGTCCAATAACAAAATGAATTTTATTGGACACTTCATGTCTCCCCCCCTCCAACCTAAACCATGCATGTTTTCTTTTTCTACATTGACTTAACTATTTAGAAATCACAGACGTTGTGGGCGATTATGTTTTCAGTTTGGGAAAGACATAATTAAAGACTGACTGTACTTCTTAAATCACTGTGCTTGATTCTCTAACCAGCTGTTTCAAACTTCTTCTTTTAGGAGTATTCCTACTGAAACCAAGAAGCTTTCATAGGCAAGAATCTGGAAGACCAGGTTTTACTAGATGAATAGTGTTTACATGCACAGCACTAAGATCTATTAGCAATGCTTCAAAGAGCTACTGGCCAAAACAGACTAATTTTTACAAACATCTATGAAATAAAGACTACTATGCTATTTACTGCCGAGAAGCAGTGCGATCAAGCTGGTTTACTCAAGCTAAATTTAATGATATGGCGGTGAAACTTATACCATCCCCAGCCAGACTATTATGAAAAAAGGCTGGTATAGCATGTTTGGTATGAAAACCCAAAGAAATTTAATAGTAAATCTGAGGAATATCTTTCATGTCTTCCTCAAGAAAAGTGATGAAAAGGCTTGTGGAGAATAGTATAATTTCTGGTGCTGGGAAAAAAATTCCCACAAGAATTTTAAAGTTTTCGCTTTGAAATGAGAAATACAAGTTATGTAAAAATTTATGAACTAAAAATCTGAAGAAAAAAGATTCAGATCTGAACCGTTAAAACTTTCAAATTAGACTCAATTTCTCTGGTTCTCCATCCACACGTTTATGTATACCGTGTTTACAATGCTTTCTCGTTGAACGGTCATTTTGAACCGAAAATCAGAATATTTTCTGAGGAAATCTGTGGCCAAGTTTCTATGAAAAATCTTCAGATTCAAGATGAAAATGATACAGTGAGGAGGAACAATTACCTGTTTTAATGCAAATCCAATTTTTTTCATCAGAGATTTGCAATGGACATTTCATCAATGGCATGATAAAAGCTGCTGCATTTCACCTGCACCTGCTTGCAACAAGTGAGCATAGATTATAAAAGTTCTTCAGAGTTTAGTAAAATTCATACAGCTGTAAGCATATCTTATTATACTGCAAACCCCATAAACAAAACTTTTGTCTTGTAAGCAGTTTCTGGGATTCAACAATTTAGTCATACACATAGTTTGCACAAGACACGCAGAACCTCCATGTAAACTAATACAGCGTATTTTAAAAGTACATAAAAAAAATGACATTTAATTTGAAAACAATCTCTGTAAGTATACGATGAACAGTTAAGTAATGAAGTAAATCGTAGAGCTCTTCAAGGCAGATTCATTAGAAAAACTGATGGACATACCTGGCTGAATGCCTCTGTTTCCAAAACATTACAAGCTACAGACTTCTGTAACTAGTCACTAATTCTATAAACAAGAGTCTATTTTAGACTGACCATGTCAAATGCTCGTTCGCTTTAATCTGTAGAAAATATCATAGCTGAGGTTAAGGATTTGTTTTGCAGTTACCATTTTGAGAAAAAAAAAAAAGTTATTCAGAAAGCAACAAGAATTAATGATTTCCCTATGACCCCGAATGTATATTCTGGCATCTTAAGCTTTTCCTTGCCTTTGCTCACATTCTACCAAAGGAAAAAAAACAGTCTGGAAAAGTTATTTCATTTTATTTGCTGCTTCTCAAAAATCGGGAGAGGTAATGCAATATTGGGAATAAATTAATTTTTCCTGAAGTATACACATGCATTTAGTGACTCTCATGTAGTCCTAGACAACTAGGAAACTAGCAGAAACACTCGTACCTGCTGTCTCCCTTTTATATGTGGATGGGAAAGAATTCAAACAACTTCCAGTAGGAAGAATTCCTTGCACATTTTCCTGCAAACTTCCATCACTCTGTATGGGGTGGTATTGTGATCTAATTGATCATCCGGTCATACCTTCACCATCTCTTGGCACTATAATCCAAACTTTAAATGACTGTGATACTTCTTCTGATTCCTGAGTGAAGGCAATTATGTGTAAATCAGTCGTCTAAGTAATCCATAGATATTGCAGTGTTTTAAAATCCAGTTCTTGTCCCATTATTCGAATGCAATAACTTCCCTGCTGTTATTTTAAACATTGTAAATAATTTCAGGTCTTTTATAGTAATTGGAAACTTATGCAATTTTGTGGCTTAATATTGCATATGTAAATATAGGTTAATTGAAATTGCCAACTAATAAATGCTCCTAATATAATATTCATAAACCCAGGATATTTCATACAAACATTTGGTTGCATATGAGACATCTGAATTAAACTTTGCTTTGAATTAAATAAAAAATAAAGGTGCTTTCATTTTATTGCATTAGGCTTAAAATGTACTAGACATTGGAAAAGTGAATGAATTTGCACAGCAAGATTAAGGCAACTATGAATATCAGAACATGCATAATAATTTTGCTCTTCTTCGTGCTTATTAACAAATTATATTATAGAAAAAATATATCTGAGTAAGAAACTGAAATTGTTGGTAGTTAGAGGCAAAACACAACTAAGTTTTTCCTGTCAACTTTCCTAAAAATGTCTCTATTTCAGTTGAAAGTTATGTCCTCAGCTTGCTTGTGGTATATTCTGCTTACAACTTCTAAAAGGCAACAGGTGTGACAAGGGACTAGTAAATTTGCTAGTAAAAATAAGATTTTTTTTTTTTTAAATAAGAATATAACCTCATGAAAATGCAAGCTCGCTGCGCTCTTTTTTTTATACTGCATGCTTTGTAAGAAACACTGCTGCACAGCAAACACCAGGAAGCATTACCACTAGGCTAAAAAAGTCACCAGCACTCTAAACACGAAATGTGCACTACCACTTCAGGCAGCCTTTTCACCATGGCCTGCAGGCTGTGTCGGGGGTAACTGCCTGTGCCCTTCTCTGCACTGACAGCCCCAGCTGACAGACCTCAGGCAGATTTCTCCAAAAGTACTAGCTGAAATATCCGGCCTAATAAGACATTGACCAGACTGCTGAAATGGTGAATTTGAAGGGGAGGATTAAAAAAAAAAAGAGAAGTATAAAGTGTAGTAATATTTTTGTCAATAGGGTGCTAACTGTAAAGCAGAATGACAGCTGTGACATAGCCTTGCGTGCTGTTCCCCTACGGTTTCTCACATCACAGCAGACTGCTAATGTATAAAAGGGTGATGGCGTTTGTACAGTATTAATGTAATTATGAAGAAAAATGAAAATTATCTGCTACTGATCACAGATGTGTGTGAACCAAGGGCTCTTGGTTTTATTAAAACTATCGATTTCCTGTGAATGGGTTGCAGTATTTGGTGGGCACGTACTTTTGGGGAACCAGCCTTTGGTGCCTGCACTTGGGATGTGCAACGTGGTTCTCTGTGAGTTTTGCAATGGCACAATACTACTTCTGTCCATACACCATCTCCTGTCCGTGGCATTTGACAACGCGGCAGAGAAGTTGTATGCAATTTCTGTTTTCACCAAGACACTTTCCATGTCCGAATTCTCTGAATTAGAAGTGTTGCTGGCTCTCAGGCCACAGAGAAAATTAGCCTCACATCTGCACAGACATGAGGGTTGTGTCTGTGTATACAAACCTTTTTCATGTCCGTCTTCCCAAATAACCTGACCTTTTTCTTAATGCACATGGCTTTGAGATGTCAGCAATCTGCCAAAAGCTGAAGACTTGGCGAAGGCAACTTTTGTTAGCAAATTGGTCAGCATGTGTTTCCAATATGTATGTTCGTGGCTTAATTAGGTTTAATTAACAAGTGTTTATGCCTGTTGCAGGGGACAATGGCTATCTAGCGAAGTCTTATTTATTGGCAACATATGGCATTCTAGTGAATGATTGCCAAAATAACTGTCGTGAAGCATTTAAAAGAACTTGTTCAGTTCAGAATCTTGGAATATTAAAAATGTTTTTCAGATGTCTGTGCAGTCCAGGAGGTGCCTTTTAGATCAGTTCATTGAAAATGGACCTGGTGCTCCTTTCAGCACCTTATGACCTAAGGGGATGGGAGGTAAGAAGAAACTGTCATAGCATGAAGTGAATTAAGCAAAAATTTGCACATAAAACAAGAGAGATGCCAGAAAGCATAACTAATAGTATTATTTAAAAAGATTACTAAAATTCCTTCTGTATATCCTAACACTGTTATGCATGCCCTAGACTTTACACTGATAACCAAAGAAGTAGGATCTCCACTTCAAATGACCCTGAAACTTAGCATTAACTTTAAGTAACTTGTAAAGTAGGTCACAATTAAAAATGCATACTGCTCATGGACTCTATACAACCACAGATACTAACTCTAGTTAAAAAGATCTGCTGCTAAAATTTAACTAAGAAGAAAAATAGGCACATCCCACAAAATAACAGACACTGGTCCAGGCAAATACAGATTTTGTAGTATAATGCTTTTTAATGGGATTGACCAGCAAAAGCACCAAATTCAGAACAATAGTTTGCCATTAAAGTTAATCTTCTGATCCAGGGTCGATGCTGACTGCATTTTTTTCTGGATTTCAGCTAGGAGCTTGTTGGCAGTTTAACTGCCTCAGAATAAAAATCTTTATTATTTCATGGAATTATCTTGAATTTTGCCTGAGACAATGGGAGTGTTAGCCTTCATCAAAGCTCTTTTTTTTTTATTACATCTTTGCATTCTTGCTCTCAGGCCTGTACTTGCAAACCAGCAATGGGAAAAGAGTCACACCAGTTCTAGCACCCCTGTGGCATAAAGTGGCATGCAAACTGAATTTACAGGCTTCTGAGGAGGTTGCCTTATGAACGGAAATTTCGAGGAGCAGTTCTTCATTCTGGCTTAGTCTTCTCACCGTCAGCCATGTCCTTGATATTACTGAGAGGAATCTACACCATGCCCTTCCCCACCGGTCGCAGAAAGAGAGATACACCTCTTGTCCGTAGGCAGCTGCCACAGCTCCTCTCTCCCTGGGTCCCCAAAGTATGTGGTTTGTCGCTGTGGCTTTCAGGCACCGGCAGATTTTTGCATGCAATCCACAGGGTTAGGATCTTTGCCCACCCATGCGCTGCACAGCTAAATTTACTCGTGCTCCTTTTCACAAACTTCTGCAAGCTTCAGCTTGGCCACAGCTTAAGTAAGAGGCCAGGGTCTTTTCCCCTTGAAGATTAAAACTTCCATATATCCTGTTTTTCTAAGGCCACGTTGGCAGTTTTGCACCTCAGCAGAAGGTATCATACTTCCGAGCTTACTCTTAAGAGGTTTAGAGGGAATCTGACCACATCCTCATGTGCACACCCAGGTTTCAAAAACTGCGGTTAAAATGTTGTACAATGAAAATAACTTGTAGCTTATTTCATGCTGGTTGCGCTTCAAACTCTATCACCAAGGTTATTCTTAGCTCTAATTTGAACAGGATTTAATGTGATGGTATTAAATGAAACTGTATCTTCAGATTATATTTTACTATCAATTCACTCTCCTATACTTACAGATATTTCTTGTTTGTCCTCTCGAACAGTTCTTTCAGAGTTGCTCCTTGACTTTGCTTCACAAATAAAGAGTTTTGCATTCATCTTTCCTAGAAATAAATAATAAGTCTTCAAGGAGTTCTTTAACAGAAAAATCTTTGCCCTTCATTGAGACAATGCCATTTTACACATAAAAAGATGCAAGTGGCATAAACACTTGTTGGAATTTAAGAAACCAGATCCTTACAAAGATGGTCTTTTGTTGTAAGAGGGAGGAGGATGATTATTGCTCTTCTGCCAGGTTAGCAGTCAGATTCCCTTCCCAGCTGTACTCATTCAGTTGCCTATTATTTTTTCCTCACAGATCAATGTCGGAGTTCCCATGTGTTTTGTACTTACTGCATTGGGCAGCTCCTGTATAGAAAGAGCAGCCTTTACCTGTGGAGTTTAAAAAAGATCCTGGAGTATAAAATAGTAACATGTATGATGAAGCACTTGAGATAACCAGCAAGTATCCCTAGGAGGCACTTAACATTTTGTGGGGGGAAAAAAAGTGCTATGTTCTTCAACTTTAATCTCTTTCCTTTCTTTTTACAGAGCATAATATGTGACAATCCTAAACTAGATGAACCTAGTACTAGGGTCTACTTCAAAGTGAATACTTATTTTTTCTGTACCATCTTTAGATTGTTTTTCTACTTTACAGATAATCCCACTAAAACTAGAGCAGCTATTTAAAAATAATAGCTTCATTCAACACAAGGAAGGGTAATGAAACTGACTCAGTATATTTAATTATAGTCTACCATACTGTTACGCCATTGCCAAGAGTTAAACATTATCAAATACTGAAATGTATTTACAAGTGACAAATAAGATACCTCTATTTTAAGGGACTGTATGATTCAGGGGTGTGGCAATAGGACACACACACCACCAGTTTAAAGATCGTTGGTTCAAGTGTGGACAAAGACAACCACGGGATCAGAAATCCAATGTGATTACTTCTGTGAAAGTATTTTATCAGTATATCATTTAAAAAGAGATCTGACAAAATCTCTAAATCGTTGAAATTTAGCCAAGACTGGCTAAAAACAGATGGCATTTCAGTTTCTTATTCTGAGAAAAGACTGTAAAATACTCAGAGGGGGTAAAAGCTCACAAAACTGATTTTTATAATGCTGGCAATATGCTTTAGAGACGAGAAGGGAGGAACTATTTTCCTCTAATTGAAATGCCATTAATCATACACAGTATGTAGGACAGAGTTGATTTTAAAACTATCACAGTCCTTCAGTGCCTTAGGAGCTAATGATTCATGTGAAGTTTACATATTCAGGGCAAATGCAGCCCTAACACAAACCCACAAAAGCCAGTGACATTATACCTCTTACATGATGTTTGATTTTAGTATGTACTTGCTTGTTTTAATCAGTAGGCCTGCTGCTTGATTGATACTACAGTCATAAAAAAGTAAACAAGCACATTAAGAAAGTTGGAGGATATTTTTTGCGGGAGAGTATTTTTGTCATTACCTTTGTAATTGAGCATCCACAGTTATTATCAGTGAAATACTGGAAGACGTGAGGCACCATTTTGTACCCAGAAAATGTGGACATTAGACTAGTTTCGTCACCAAAGTTTTACCTGGAGGGTCAGAACAAAATGCATTTTCAAAATAACAGTTTACTAGTAACGTGGTAGACAGGAACAGTTCAGCAGTTTTTTTACAACAGTTCGTTTGTTTGGTCAGATGCTATGGGAACGAGAAAAGTCCTCTGAAATATATTCTTATTGGTGGAAGGAATGCTTCTTCTGAGGAATGCTGTTGTGCTTATGAAATAGCATTTCATGAGAAGATGCAGAAATACTTTGAGAGGTTGACCTGTAACGAGGATGTTTTTTAATCCACTCCAAAGAAGGCAAGGTAAAATAATATACGTATAAAAATTATACTTGAAAGCAACATTATAGCAACATGAAAGTGGAAATTCTGGTTGTCCAAAAAGTCAAGAAGCTCCAAGCCAGGTTTCTCATTGTACGCACGATAGTGTCCCTCATCACTTCTGCAGTTCATGGACGTTTTCATTATTTATAATTGCCTAACATACACACTGAGTGAATTCTCATAACTTAATGGTTGACAAGGAAAAGAATGTGTTCCTGCCTACCCTACAACTTGCTGAACAATGTGTCACACAGGCCTTTTAAGTACGCTGGAGGAAAGATGGAAACAAGGAAAGTATCCTCACATAAGAATCGCTTTGAATTCTTCAGGCTGAACCCTTTGCTGTGGGAGTACTCTGGCGGCTGGTGCTCAACTGAAACAGGGTGCTATGCTGGGAAAAAGGCAGTGAAATTCACCTTTCTCTCTCCCCTCTATTCCTCCAATGCACTTAAGAGACTCTGCCTGGCCCAGCTGTCAAAAGAAACGGCTAATGCCCTGGGCTGTGGGTGTTGGTACTCTACGTATCCTGCCACAGTCCCAGGCCTAAGCGAGGGACTGAGATTGAAATGAAGACATTGTCTGTCCTGAAATTTCCCTACATCCTAGTTCAGGCAGCTCTGTTTTCTATCCAGTGCTCTTATGGGACCTCGTCTTTCACATGCATGGTACCAGTAGCCGGAACGTGTAACACAAAATTGCGCATTCACTGTGGACTTCGAAGGATAAGTGCCTAAAAACAAGGGTTGTCAAAAGTCCTAAATCCCCACATGGACCCAGGGCCTCAGCACATGACTTGAACGTATCCCTACCCAAGTCAACAGAGGATCAAGCTGCACTACAAATAAGGCTTCAGTTTTACTTGAAATGGGAGGGAAGTGCAACGAAAAAATATTGGAACAATTTTTTAACCCAGAAGGCTCCTTAAATCATTCTCCTTCCTACATTCTTCAAAATCCCTATGATTGTGGCCTTCATCTTAACACCCAGCAAAACATTGCACAGAACCAAGATTAGCCTTGTCATAGTGAAAAATAACCATCTGGCAGTCCTGGTACAGTGTAACAGTGTACTACTTTGAAAAGAAACAGCTCATTTTAATTATGAACAATTAGTCTCATATGTAATACTGTTACTGTGTTTAAAAAGAACTTTGTTGTCACTTTCCCTAGGAGGATCAATGACATTTTTCTATAATAAAGTGGGTGGTGACAAAATTGGAGGGGTGTGTGCAATGAAATTCAAATTTTGTCCCTCTGTTCAAAAGTCTCCTTGCCTGCAGAAAATCATAAAAAATATCTAGTATCTGCCAGAAATTCAGTCCCAGGTGTCAGCTTTCTGCCTCAGAGCAGTATTTCCATTTGCCACTCCACTTCTGAACATGTCACACAGCACGGCAAGCACTGCTGCTGACATGACCCTGATAGGCTGACATGCAAACAGAAATGAAAATTATGATGTTCAGTCTCACGCTCATTGCCTGAATGCCCTCATAGTGATGCTATTCAGAAGGAGTGTTTACTATTGAAAGTGGGTGTTTGCTCTGTGTGTCTTGCATAAGACTACCATCACATTTTCTGTAACGTAAAGTGACTTTCAAAAGTTGTTTTAAACACTGTAGAAGCAGGATTAAAATTGGGAAACTACTTCCCTTCTATACGCTGACTCAAATCATAGCTAAACAAAAGAAAAAACTCCTTAACAGTCTTAAACTAGTTCTTGTAGGCCAAAAGATGCAAGAGCACACCTGTGCAGATAAAAAGGAGTGATAAAAATAATAATTGAGGGTATTATTCATCAGATAGTATTGTACTCATCAGATGTTTGACTGTATAGGCCTTGAACTTCTGACACAGCATCTGCTACAGTAAAAGCTGTTGTTAAAAAGCAATGACCTTAAGACGGGCAGAGCTTTAATCTCCATGCAGTAGCTGACCAACTTTGTAAAATCAGCAAAAGGCAAAGCCAGAACAGACATAAGAGTAATTCAGAAGCTCTTTTCGTCTCCTACTTCTTTTCCATCAAGAAAAAATTCTAGTCCTCCATAAAGTTTTATAAACATAATCCACTAATTAGATGATGATTACACACTGGTACATTTTGCCACTGGATTTCATAATATTGGTTCATCCAGACATTAACTGTGCTGTCAATTCAATTAAAGAGCTTACCCAGTATTTATTCGTTATACTCATTTCTGAATTGTCCATGACAGCAGGATGCAGAACTTTGGCATGCACTTCTTTTGTGCATTTCATGGAAAGACACTTAAGGAGAGCCCACCTTTCTCTTTTCCTGCATTGCATCCTTCATGATGATTCAGTCTGCAAAGAAGGTATATCGGATTTTGTTTATCTGTTGAAGAGAAGGGGTGAATGTAGAGTCTAATTTCAGATTGTGAGAATCGGAGGCAGGAAGTGTCTTGTTTTTCCTTTGTGTTGTCTGTATCACAAAGGGATCCCAAGCCTCGCCTGAGGTCGCTATCATAAGGAGACATTAATGATTTTCTGTGAAAGGCACATAGAAGCACAATCATATGAGTATAGATTTTGCAGCATAAAATGTCTTTCTTACATGTAAGAACACATTTTTTTTCAGCATTAAACAATTTCTATTTTCAGAAAACAAGAGAAACCAATAGTCCAGGAACATAGTAATGCCTATAAAATTTTCCACAACCTCTGTGAATAAAATATGAATAATTCCAGTATGAATTAATATAGGCAATTGCAAACCCTTGAAAAATGGGTTCTGTGTAATGGAAATGGCAAATGTGATACTCTAGTAATTACCTCCAAACAGAAGCCAAAATTGAGTTGCAATATTTAAAAGAAAAATATTTAAAAGAATATAATTACTAAAAAGTATTTAAGGTAAATACAAGGCTCATAAGGAATTTTTTAGTTATTAAATTTGTATTCTAAATTGAATCATCTTCCAGTCTCAAAGAATTTCTTTTTATTTAAGTAAATTGAACTTACTTTGAGGATCAATCAAAACTCAATTGTAATATAGCACAATGAAGTCCCATGCTATAGAAGTGATACACAGAACTGAAAGATGCGTGTGGGCTTTTTGTTTTCCTCTCCTCTCCTCTCCTCTCCTCCCCTCTCCTCCCCTCTCTTCTCCTCTCCCATTCCGTCTTTGGGGTAAGTCTCAGCACAGCTGTTTTCGTGGTGGAGAGCACAGGCAGAGAATAAATGTGCCCTTATTCTTTTGTTCTGGCGGTCTGTTTACTAGCCTGCCAGACAGTCAGACTTTAGGGAAATGTCATTAGCCACCTGCTTTTACACACTCCAGCATAAATATCTATATCTGTATTTTTCAGAAGTAAAAGGTAACATAGATAAAAAGAATACAAGCAGAGATGTGTTATTATTAATAAAAGGCTTTGAACAGTAAGAAAGTTAACTCACTTTCTATGAAGGCAGTTTTTTTAAAAAAACCCAGTGTTTACTCATAGAAGTGGATTACTAGAAATGAGAGACAGGTAATTGTTTCTTTCAGTGGTAAACATGAATTACTATTTTGTCTCCAAAGGAGTTTCACACGCCCTCTAAAAGCTGAATGGCATGTAAGGTGAAATCCAAGATTGGGAAGATAGAAAAGTTGGTTGTTGATTTTAAGCTTAGTGGAGAAGACAAAGAGACAACGGAGCCATGTGTTGGCATCAGACATGCACAACGCAGGAACATTAGTCATGTAAACAAGGGAAACTGAGAGGATTAATAAGATAAATTATACGCTAGTTATCACTACCTGAAAATCTGAAAGAAAATATTCTATTTAAACAGCACATTACACGTTCCACAAACAAAGGATAAAAGGTGATAGTCTAGCTAATAAAACAGATTCTTACAGCTAAGTTACAGGTTAAAAAGGAATGGAGTCCGTGCTCCTGGTTTTGCAGTGGCATACATCTGCCTGCTTGCCCACTGGCAGGCATTTCTCTTTTAAGTGAAATATAATCACTTCCCTTGCACTAACCAAGAATTTGCGCCAGAATTTTTAGGCACAAAACCTCTGTAGAAGCTATTTTGCAATTTAAACTCACCATGGTATGATTTATTAATTGTTGAAGTCATTGAGACAGGCTATCAGAAATTTGTGCTTGCTTTCTTATCAGTCAAACTAGTGCTGATATATAATATGGAATGTGTTAATGTAAGTCCATAATCTGTACAATTAAAGTTTAATATTTTAAATCTAAATAGCTTATCTGCCAGTGTTTGAAAACTACTTTACATGGACTGTACCTGCTTTAACCTATTGAAGGCCTGATTCCTCATCACTTAGTACAATATTTTGTCATTAACTGTGCCAGACATGGGATTAATCCATACAGGAAAATGGATAGGTTTTCTTTCCATGGAGATGTCTACAAAAGGAGGCTCTAAGAGAAGAAATTCCACTGGAAGCCTTTTGCAGAGATTTTATTAACCATTGACCAAGAGCAATTGGTAGTGAATGGAAAAGATTTTGTTATCACCTCTTTTTGTGTGTTTTAGGAAGCATTTTGTGGAATATTTTGGCACAAAGCGTGCAACACACTTTTGTTTCAAGGGAAAGATGCACCATGGATGAAGGAATCTTAGCCACAAAATGGAAATTCTGTTATTCACCTAGCTTGAACTTCTGCATAGCGTTTTGCCCCACCCAGTAGTAATCCTGGACTACCTGTCTGCCTGGTATCCACTCAGAGGCAGACATGTTCTCACAGAAGTTTTTTATTTTGCAGAATCAGCATTTTCAGATGAAATACTGTTCCGCTGGAAGTTTTCTGGTGAGCTCTAAAGGCAGTAGCTCTAATCTCACAGATCTACCACAAGAAACCAAGGCTATTTGTCTGCCAGCCATGTGCCTGAGCACAGGCTCTGTGGCTTTACACTGCTCCTAAATATTCCCCAGAAGCATGAGCAGTTTCTCAATTACTTTTTATTTTGATGTTGGACCAGAAATTTTCCTGTTGCATTTCTACATTTTGAGGCCTGCCCACATAGTCTGTCTTTGGGACTTGCCTGCCCTCTCCGCACAAACCCTTCTAAAGTCCTTTTAAGTGGGTGCTTCCATCTAACAGGCAAGGCCTACAAAAGTGGAAGACATGTGCCTCACCTTGCCTAGCCAGCAGCCAAGTATCTGTGGATTTCAGGAATGCATTTTGTATTGCATAGCCCCCTTTCCTGGCATCCACTGCTTTGAAATTCTTACAGGGGCCTGTCTCCTAGGGGGCTGAGACAGGGAAGAGAGTCCTGCAGACTGGGATCTGCAGAAGTAGGATCCTTCATAGGAGCACCCAGATGTTGCTTTAGGTTCTTTGTGGGTGAATAGTTTTATAGCATTGTTTTACGGTCTTCTGGAATCCTATACACATTAGTTCTTTACAGGCAAAATCAACTGTTACAGAAAGAGACCTAACACTGTGGTAAAGTCCCTTCTCCAGTGACTAGAGAGTCTATCAGTACAACAGAAGATGCATTTGGTCACATATTGGAACAAATTGATATTTTCCACTTGCCAAAGTTATAAAACTCACCTTTAAATTTATGAGTCAGACTGAATAAAGCATGCTACAAAAGCAACATGGTGTGTTATCTCATAAATAACTTTCTTTAGTCTTTCTTTTGTAGCTTCTTAATGCTTCACTCCTCTCATAATAAGAAAAAAAAAAAGGCTTTTTTTTAAGCTTAAAGCAAGTGGGTTTTCTTTTCAACTGGAAACCTTGAACAGTGGTAAAAAATCCTTCAAGGAGATATGGAAGATATGGAAGTAACCTCTGCTTTCAAACAAAATATTTATTTCCAGAAAACTTAGCCCATGAAAGGCTATATATCTTTCAACAGTTATTGCCCTTCTTGGGCTGCTGCACACTAAACACCGTGGCTTTTCAGTGCTAGTAAGTCCTTCTTGGGTACTTCTACATATTGATGTATAGCAATGATACTTGCAAGCAACAAACAGCAGATGACTCAAGGGAACATCAAAATTTCTGAAAAGTTTACTAGATCATTTTAATAAAAAATTATTTTCCTTTAGGAAAAGCAATATTTTTAAATATAAGTTTTAAATTGTAACTGCTTTTAACCCCATAATGTGCAAATCTGCTGATATAGTGGGATAATGAGGTTACATTACAAGATCCAGAAATTGCATGTCTCTTCTTTCAAGCAATTTGGATGCACCTGCATTTCTATAACAAGCCATTGTTTTTTTATATAACAAGAACTAAAATAGTTGATTTCTGAAGGACAGGGAAGGAAATTTAAGGTAATCACAATAACACGGGAGAAAGTGCAGTCAAGGTCATTGAATACTGAAAGCTGTGCCAACTTGTTGATCGATCTACTAATTCCAGCTGAGAGTACTATGAAAATGTAGGTCTCAGTCCTGAGGAAATATCATCCGTGATTGACAGAGAGGTATTTTTTCCCATTAGAAGGAGTCAGACTTCCTTGGTGACAGACCAGCTCTTTGCTTTTCCGCACTATGCTGGATTTCAGATGTGAGAATCTAAATGAAGAAGGACAGCTGGTAAAGGTTTGAAACAATGTCTTGGTAGATAGAGAATTGTAGAACTGAAGGATAATTGTGTTTGACTTCTACCACGAAACATCAACTCACAGCCATTAGGTTTCCTTCTTATTTAAGCAAGGCTTATCAGTTCCCACTAATCTTGATTCACAGGTTTGGGAAACTTGAGTCAATGCTTGTAAAATGGACAGTATGGAAAAAAATATTCCAAAAATTTCCTTTGGTAAATAATGCAGGGCCTGAACAACAGCATAAAGATAATCATACTCATATTAAATGAGCTTTATTATTTCAAACATACATATAAACATGTAGGAACACCTGTGACACCCTTTATGAGAAAGTTCAACATATATTTGACGTAAAACTAACGTCGATCGATTTTTTCATACTTCCCATAATTTTTATCATTTAAGTATACTTAGAAGAGTGCTTTTTAGTATACATAAACCAAACCATGCACTCTATAGTAATATCTGCTTATATTCCCCAAATTGCTATGACTTCCCACAAAAGATTGTCTTAAAGTTCTTTTTGGCTAAAGACTGTGAGAAACTGCACCAGAAAGAAAACATGGCTTAAGACCACACATATTCAATGTAGGATGGGCTTGCTAGCATGAAATCTGCTGATGTGGCGCCTTCCCTTTGCAGTTACTGCAGCTCTATACATCTAGACGTATAAGAGCGCAAAGCTGACATCCATGATTCCTGGAGTTCTTTCTTCCTTTATTGGCTTTGTTGATGTATCTCCGGGTACATCGTCTGCCTTATACTATTTCTCCAGTTGCATCTTGTTCCTATTGTGAATTTTTCTCTCAACTGTCAAAGCAAATATTTGATGAAAACAAACAAATAAAAACCAAAAGGAAAAGAAATGAGGTATCTTTGTCATCATACCTGTCTATGCACACAAAATTTTTCAGTAAGTAGAGGGAAATTGTAGCAGTACACAAGGACCTGCACAGGACCTTTCCACACCAGAAAGCACTATTATGCAGCTATCAAGTCCAAGTATCTGATAATAGCACCCTCTGTGACACAAGGAGAAGGGAACCACAGGAACTGTTCCTCGAAAAGGAACAGAGATGCTACTCTGTTTTGAAAAAGCAAGCTTCTCCTCTTGCTATTGTACCTACTGGCTACCCTGATATCCTATGGAAAGGTAAGACAGGGTCCAGGATGGCTGCTGTTGCTTCTCTGTCATGTTGGCACATTATCACGTTGGGTTGGTGTCATTAAAGTACTTTGAATTAATCAGTAAAGTAGGGTTGCTGTTCCTGTATGTCAGCAACCAAAAACGCCACACAAAAAATTCAATGTTTTGACTTGTTTTTTCCAGTGGAGGCCTGAATGTGATCTTTGGAAATTACTTTAATACATTATTTAATACATTTTAAACATTAGCACCCAGTCACATTTCTTCAGTTGTTCAAGGTTGTTTTGCGGTTAATCCAGCCAGTACACCATTGCAATGGGTTGAACTACCCCACCCTTACTCCACAAAGTAAGTCACTGTACTGCAAAACTGCATCCCATCACAAAAGCCTTCTTCCTTGCAGAGAAGCTCCAAGGACAAGTTTCCACCAAACTACCCAGTGCATTGTTGATAATGAGCTCTAAATGAGGTATCACGGACAGTGGAAGTGATCTATTGGTGACTGCTAATTCCAAAGCAGGTTCTGAACTGTGCCTCTTTACTGTATTTTACCATGCTTCCTATTCCGTTTTAAATCTTCTTTTCCACAGCTGCCATGAGCATAGACCCATATATTTTGAAGCAGAATCTTAAACATTGTTTGTGAAGGACAGTTTGGGCACATGAATCTTTGTTTCTGCCCCTTAAAACTCACCTCTGATGACATGAAAGAATAAAATAAACAGTTCTTACAAAGATGACAAAATAATCAGATGATAGACAAAATTAAAACCTAAGCGCTTTGCAAAATACTCCAAAGCAGTTATTAAGAAATACTTTAAAAGAAGTACTTACTCTTTTAGCCGACATTTTTAACATATTCTAGTTGCCAAAGGTATAGCCCTAAATTTAAACTCTATGCGATTTCTTTTTGGTAAAAAGAAAAATCAAAAGGGATAAACTCAATCTTGGTTATGTGATTGCCTCCCTTCAATAACCTTCAACACCTACAGATGTTGTAACTGGAACTGTTGTACTTCATTTCCAAACTACAGACTTCTTCCTTTTGAACTAAAAGGAGAGGTCCTTTAGCAGTGAGCTGTAGCTGAACCTGTAAGTCCTTACTGAACTAAGAACAATCACTAGACACTTAACCAGCCCTATCATAAGCGACCGAAACACCTCAGTCCTTCAGATACCCATAGATAAAAGCTTTGGTTTACAACAAGCAGGGAAATGACTGGACCCAACCTACTTGCAACAAAATGATTAATAACTCCACTTGACTAAATCCTTTTTCTTAAATACCTCTGGCACATGGATATTCAGCAGATTTAAGTAAAAGAGAAGTTTTAAGTGGTACCACAACAACAGACTCTTTGATCTAGTCTTTCAAAAACAAAATTTTGAATTAGAATATTTTTAATATAATGAAAAAAAAAGAACTAATTTTTTCTTGCTTCACAGAAACATTCTCATTTCCCTTTAAAGTAAATGGGTTAGACATAAAGCCAAACATTTTTTTGAATCTGGAATTACAAGACTGGATGAAACAGGGTTTCATAATTGCAGCTGTTTTTATCCTGAAACCTGGGGGTGTTACTTGGCATGTTAAAAAAAAAAACCAAAACAACAAAGCAAAACAAAAAACACCAAAAAAACCCTAACCATCTAGTGGTGATTTTGTGGGGCCAAATCAACATGACTATATACATCAAGTGCCGCAGGAATCTCTGAATTGACTAGCTCTAGTGCTCTTTCATAAAACCAGTGGAAGTTGCTGGATTCCCCTAATGAATGGCTGACTCTTTCATTTTGTTGTACAGCAGCTGGAGAGCAACACGTAGCTTTTGAGAATGTTCCGTTGTAGTGTGCTGCAGCCTTGCAAGACACCTCGTTTTCCCCTCTCACCAACAGGCAGCAGGAGTAATGCAAATGGAAAATGATGGTATGTGTGGAACAGAAAAAGTGTCACCTCAGGAAAAGCATCACGTAGTCCAAAAACAGTATCTGAGAGATTCAAATTAACAGAGGAAATACAGACATATCACCATCCCATATGAGGTCTAATATGCCATTCTTCACTATACTGAAATCTCAGTTTGGTACTGAGTATAGCAGTGAGCAAAGTCACCTTGCTCTTGCCTACTGGACCCAGTGTGAACCATATGTAAGCTAGCTACATGGTCTCACAGTTTACCCTTTGTATGCAGATGAAAGGTATGTCTATTCTCATGCTCTCCTTTAACCAGACTCAAGGATGAAGGTAAGTTCACAGCATTTTTTGCTTCCTATCTATAAATGTAAAACACCATGTCAGCCTCCATCTAACAAGGTGTTAGATGGGGTCTAAAGGTCATCTAAAGGTCCAAGGCTACGTATCAGCTAGAATATCCTCTCCACCGGTACACAATCAAATACTTTTTATAATTTCTTCTATTCTGCATAAATTGACCACAAATCCCAGTGGCTTTCCATCTCCACCATCACGAAGCATCTTTTGATTAGTCTTGTATTTGCTCGTGTAAATATATGAGTGTGTGTCAGCGTGCACACATGTGCATATGGAGGGAAAGAAAAAGTTGAACAACACATTCTCGTATTTTAAAATGTGAATGTTAAATCCCATCTGAATGAAGCATATTGCCCCAGAAAAGGACAGACTGGCTTGAAGAGAAAGTGCAATTATGAAACAAAATAGTCTAAAGCACAACTTTGGATCAGTTAATATAGTAGCACTTTTACAGACAAGTTTGCATTTAACAAAACCAGATTCTTTGCTGAAAAGGGAGGAGTATACCTTATCTTATTTTTGTATAAAAGTTCAGAAATAAAATAAAGAAGAAACAGGAACTCTTAGACCGCAAGAAGAATGTTTCACAATTTTTTATCATATGTTAAAAAGTTACAGTCTTTTCGACTCTAAATTACAGAATTATTTTAAGGAGCTTTTTTTCTTCCTAAACTATCAGCAGATATTTATGATTTCACTGAAATTATTCTCCAAGTACTGATTTGGTGATAAAAGCTACATTAATATGTCTGTTTTCACAGATACACACATTCGAAAACAGATGATCTAAATGAAGGTGGTATTCCTTCAGGCTGGCTGTTTGCATTTATCAACATCACTCCAATACTTCCAGTGTGTTTTAACACTTTCTCAGGTGCCAGTTGCAGTTTGCCATTTATACTGAGGAACAGAAGGTATAAAATGGTGAAAGCAGACTACAACAGCATTCCCTGGCATCTGACGCTCTAACAGGGACATTTTTAAGCATTCTGTATTCATTTTGAATCATCATTTTGAACAGAGAAAGGGGGGGAAAAAAAGTGAGGTTACTTTGGTTTGACTTTCAATTAATCATGGCATGAGCTGAAAGTTTTACACCTCTGGACCAGGCTGTCTCTTCCAAACCCTTTGGGTTCACTGAATGCCGTGCTGGGAATTGAACAGATCAGGTGCTACCTCATGCGGTTGTATATGTATACGTGTATGTGTACATATATGTATATTACCAACATATTTGTCTGTATGCATAAATAACTTCCCAATTTACTGAAGAACATAGCTGTTTTTTAAAAACAATCAAAAAACACAAAATTACACCCTGTATTGTGCAACCTTTTGTATCATATCTACCATTTCGTATGTACCACAAATAGTGGCCTAAGTAGTGCCTGTGAGTCTCCTTTTCTTCTTAGACAATGTAAGAGAAAGACAGGAATAACATTTATACATCTCTGCTATTATTTTGTCTGTACAGGATGCTTACAAAATTGTGCTTTTACAGAAAATCTGGGAAAGCATAACTTTTTCATTCAAGAAACACTTTAAAAGTGATGCATCTTATTCACGAGAGGACAACCAGTAGTCACACACTAGATAGAAAACAGAGTTCAGTCAGAGGCTTAAGGCAACACAATCTATCTTATATAAAAGAATAATCTTTCTGTCTTGGGCCAGATGCTTGTAGTCTAGCTTCTTCGTAATAGTCTTCCACTCATTAAGAAAATATCTAACTAGGCCCAAGACTTCATGTAATTTCTCAAATGTTTTCAATGAAAAAAATAATAATCCAGCAAAGCAAATATCTGAAGTAGCACTTAAAAATAAATTAAACTTTATTTTCCACTCTGTCGTGCTTTTCAAATACTTATTATCCAGATAAATGTGTTATTCGCTTTTACCAGAGATTTACTGTGGAGTTTCAAATTCTTGCAACGATATAACAATGTTCCAAGGGACTTACAATATAATAAGCTGACTGATTTGAAGACTTCTATTTTTAAAGTTCCACCACATTCCCATTAGAAGCTAAAAATTCTGTGGAATAAAAAAAATAATAATAAAAAAGTAAGTGATAGAAGGCTATCTAGAGAAAGACGCGTTTTTTTTCTGAACTCAACAGCTGCTGATAAAATATTTTCCAATACCGTATTGCAGATAAACTATATACTAGCACTTCTCTGTGCAAGTAAGTAACAAGTCCCAGATGTCCTTTGCAGGCAAAAGAAGAAGGCATTCATGCAGGGCAGCAAAATTATGAAAGACCTTAAGAGAGAGTGGACAAAGAGGGACAAATATTCCCTACAGTAAAATTCTGCAAACTACACCCATTTCTGCAGTTGCACAGGTTTCTTCTGAAGAAAGCTATGCTTGGTGATTAGGTTAAGATAGCTGATTAGGGATGGTTGCTTTTATCTCCCCTTCCGTATCCCAAGCAGGAAAACTCTCAGTGTATCTTGGGCCACTCAGTGTATTTTACTAGACAATGTACTAGACAGGTACCTGGGATAAAATCCTACCCAGCTGAAGTGAATGGGACCTGTTGAATGCATAGAGCAAGATACCTCCGTAGTTGGTATTCCTATAGCTAGCCCTGTACCTCATGCATTGAGAGTCTCTCATGTTTTATGACCCAGGAGACAGGGATGCACATCAGCGTGATTTATGATATTAAAGAAGGTAAGGTGATGAGTGGGGCAGAGAAAAGGAGACCAGGTTTCTGGCCATGCTGCAATTGGCAGCCCATATTCAAGGGAAGCCCCTAGAAGACAACCATCCCGGTGCTATAGCCCTTCCTCAGTACATGACCTGTTTCCCTCCTAGGGCTTTCTGCGAGGTGTCTCACAGCTTGGGATAGAAGTAAGTCAGGAAATATGCTCCCCATTCCTATTGTTTTCAAACACAGGGGCAAAATATGCCAGGCTTTGTTGAGCAATTTGCTTGTGGGAGTTTTGCTCAATTGAGGATTCAGAAGTTGTCTTGTGGTTTGGCTGGCGAGTTCGAAGAGAACCAACCAATATTGAAAAATTATTTAAAAACATGTGTGACCTTGTCTGCACCATGTGGCCAGTTCAGTGGGAGCCCTGTGGGAACCGCTTAAAGAAAACTGGTTTGGAACACGGCCTTTTCTCTTTCCATAGTATCTCAGCCTATGATAGACCTAAAGTTGAACAATGACCTGTGATTTGCTTTTTCTCTCCACATTTATTTGCGCTTTTTTGTCAATGATAGTACAAGAAAAGAAACTGTACAACCATCTAATTCAAACTGGAGTATGCAATTTCAAAACAAAAATGTCTGCTTACTTAAGTGGCAAATTGTGATAGATGTTCAGATGTCTATCTACATTCAGACATACCACAATTTATAAGAAATGCAGGCAACACCAAGCTCCTAAGAAAACCATGTAAATAAAGACGAAATGGATGAAAGTTCACGAGATTAATTAACTAATGAAATATCTCTACTCTTTTAGAGGAGTCACATTGAAGTAACTGCCCTTCACTGCAGGTAGTACATTTCTCTCGAAAATTAAATGCCATATTTTGAATTGTTCTGCAAGACTACAGAATTTGCCATGCAAAATGCATGTAGAAAATATCTCTAAATGCTTACTCACCTCTTCCTTTTGTTAGACAAATATTCCCCAACTTTGTTGAGCTAGAAGCAAAATTGGGGGAAGCGGGGTGGGGAGTGGAGAGAAAAGAAAAAGTAAAGTATTGTCGGTATGTTGTGAAGCAATAGAATGTTTTCAGAAAAGGTGCCTGACTTCAAAGGACCTCATTATTAATAGTCTATACAACCAGTGGCTTTCTACAAATCCCCAAATACTGTTCTTGTCTTTCAAGGGCACCTCACTTGCAGATGTGAAGAGCACTGGTAGAAGTGCTCTTGTATTGAACCACCTTCAGAAGACTAATCATATATCTCTTTCCTTTATGTGAAAGATCTTAATTCAAAAGCAAAATACTGATACTTAACTGTTATCTGTCCATATGGGCAAGATAAGAATATTTAATCCAATGTATAATTATGCCACATGGTGTATATGCACATCTGTATGCCTTGTGCTGCTTACTCCCTGCTTTTCATGGTTTGCGTTGGTGAGATTTGCTAACTCTTTTGTTGCAAAACTAATTAAGATATGATGATTTCACTTATGTGATCCAGTCTGTTCCCAAAGTACAACCTACTGCCAGTTTTAGGGCCCAGACATTCTCCTGAGTTATGCTCTGGGGTCATGTAACATTGAGATTTTCTCCTGCATGGATGCTACTTAACTCAGACAGTTGAGCACCTGAGTATGCAGAAGTACATTAACAGGCAGTAAAGCTACAGCAGAAAATGTGAGAGGCTGGATAGGAAATATCTTACTACCAACTGTTGAATTTATAATGGTGAATTATGGGTATGCGCATACTTCTCTGCTTTTGAGTTCAGAGCTCAGGTGTTTAGATGGCAAATAATTCTTGTGCAAACCAAAAAAAAAGGGAAGGGAAGGGAAGGGAAGGGAAGGGAAGGGAAGGGAAGGGAAGGGAAGGGAAGGGAAGGGAAGGGAAGGGAAGGGAAGGGAAGGGAAGGGAAGGGAAGGGAAGGGAAGGGAAGGGAAGGGAAGGGAAGGGAAGGGAAGGGAAGGGAAGGGAAGGGAAGGGAAGGGAAGGGAAGGGAAGGGAAGGGAAGGGAAGGGAAGGGAAGGGAAGGGAAGGGAAGGGAAGGGAAGGGAAGCAAAAACCCAAACTACGATGCAACCATCCCAAGAAATTCAGTGTACAACATCCTATCTGTACTGTACTTATTAGGCCTCTGTTTTCACCAAAAATGTCATTTCCATGACTTTGGATGCTCTCTCTGCAACAACCAGTATTAATCTTAATTCTTCATTGTGCTTTCCAATTGCTAAATATTCAGATATTTGGATTACTGGTACACGGATTACTCTACTGTCTGTGTAATCACATCATATGGTTTTCTGCAGTAGAAGGTTTATTGGTATTTTAGAGGCAGTAATATGTAAGTGGAATTGCATGCGGTGGATCTATTTTTCCTTTTCTTTATACCAATTTTTTAGTGGATGATGCCACTGATTACAAGCGCACCCATGTATCAGAAAAGATCAACAGTTCCAAGAGGTGTCTTTTTGATGGGATGCTTCATTTGAGCATTCACCTGAGGGCTGAGTAGATGATCCATACTAGTGATAGTTCTACATGTATGTCAAACTATGGAATTTACGATTTCATATTTTGGAGGATGGATATACTCTATTACTAATCACAGTTGTCATTACATATTAACCCTCCAGGATATAAACTGAGACACCTTCACTGAAAGAAGTGGAAGAGTAGTAAGTTCAGAATGAGAAGAAAAACAGAGAAGTGGACAGTGATGGATGACTGAGACATTTAATTTTTTTCTTTTTATACTGTGAGCAACTGTAACTATTTACAATCTTGCCTGAAATTCAGTGGTGTTTTTCTAAGGGAATTTCCACTTCTGTTAAGAATTGCATCACGTTGGTACTGAAATGTTCCGTCCCTGTGTAATTCCTTTCCCTCTCCCCAGGTTTCCTCGCCATCACTATCCCTGTCCAGCAACTTCTTTATCATAATCTCTCCACTTCCCATTGGGTCCTAAAAGACATATTGCTAATTTCATTCCCTCAAGAATATGGGAGCCCAGAGCTTTTATGGCATGGGGAAAGTTGAAAACAGACCTTGTGCCTCTGTGCCACCAGTGCTGGAAGAGCGTCCCTGCAGATGTTGCAGCTGCAGCATGCCAGCGCATTACAGCATCCGCATTATGAAGAGACAGCAGGACAGCACAATCTGCTCTCGTCTAGACTCCACCAGACTGAAATCTGAGGTCTGGAGTAGAAGGTTGGTATGAAAGCAGCTCATATGGGGTTTATAACTTCAGTGTAGGCAAGAACTCAAATTCTGAAGAATTGAGAGGCAGAAGTACTAGAGACTTCAGCCAACTTTCAGTTGGGCCTAATTCCTATTGGCTGACAGTCATGATTTTGCACACAATATTTCTGTATCACATCTGTACTTAAAAGATTCCTCAAGGCTGTTGCCTGCATACACGGAGAACAGATACGAGGGTAAAGGACAGGGCTTCATGTACCTTTGCAGCAGCAAGCAGCTGTTGTTCCTAACCCTGAACTGCCAGTGCACTCGGAACCATCTCTCCCTCTCACATAATCCCTTTCTTTCCAAGATGAAACTTTCTTTACTCGTTTCATCAAATGTTGTGGAAGCAACATTTCCACCAGACCTTTGTCTCAATGCTATTTCCTCTGTGGTTTTAAGTCTAAGGATCTTTGGTGATCTTTAGACTCTTTCTAAGATGTTACTGACAGCTTAGGAAAAAAAAATATTAAAAATTCTATTAGCGTCAAAAGACAATATACAGGGAACGAAAATGGCTGGAAATGTTTTAGGATTTTGCAAGTCAAGGAAAAATAGTCTACCATGACTGAAGTGAAATGGTTAACTGTACTTCTGTGACACCCTTCCCTTTTAGGTAACTCCCCAAAAAGGGGATAAAACATGGTTTTCTACACTTGTGTAGCCTCATTGGTAAAAACACGTGTTTTGCGCATGTGTGTCACACACAGCCTACGCATCCCGCATGCGCGGCCCTGATCTGGTGAAGTCTGACACAGAGATATCCTTTTTCATGCAAGTATTGCCATCAACATCAAAGGGAATATTTCCAGGAGTAAACTTGGTCGTGTGTTGTGACTACCAGGATCAGGGAGCTGGTATGAGCACGTGTCCCCATTTACTGTACCAAATAGACACACATTGCTCCTTTTGCTGTCGCCTCCCACGGCGGAGGCCTCATTCTGCAGCAGACCAAAGTGCGATATACTGGCAGGTGGTCTCTATCAGAAAGGTCACCGACATTGTCAAGCATCTTTTGAAGGGTGACATTGCACCTAGAAGGTTATCGGGCCAGAGCCATGAAGTCCACAACAATTTCTCTGACAATATTGTAAACAGGTAATATCTCTGACCCCTTTTGAGACTGAACAAAACACAGGAGATTAAAGTTCTTCTGCACCTCTTTCACCCCTCCATCATCCATGTATACACTTCCCCTAAGCTTTGTCTTGAAGTACCCTGCAGAAGTAGCGAAGTTGTGAAAGAGCTACTTTAATTATAAGTACCACAGTAATGAATTCAAGTACACTCATTTATCATAAAGGGCTTCCCCATCTGTCTCTAAAGTATGCTCAAAAATGCTGTGTATTTGATAACATGAAGGTTGAGAATTTAACACATTTTAGTTTTAAGCACTCCATTTTGGTTAGCTTTTCGTAAGACTGTACAACTGCATTTTGACTGAAAGAGCAGATTGGGGTGTGTGAGTGCGTGTGTGTGTGTGTGTAGGGGGTGTGTGCGTGCACGCACGCCTGCGTGTGTGTGGTCTCTTCCTAATTTATTTGCACTTCAACCCATTGGGATCAAGCAGCAATCCCTGTAGGCAAAAGAAGATTAGGGAAAGCGACTGACTGTTTTTTCCCAGACACAGAAGGGAAAGCGACTTCTCAAGTACCGCAAGTTTTTCTGGCCACTGTACAAATTGTTCCTGAGTATGGAGAGTTTCCAAAAGACCTAATTAGCAACTCGCTGCAAACATTTCTTTGCATTAGCTAATGATCCGGCTACACTTGTAAGCAAACAGTACCAACATATCTAATCAATGCAGAAAAACCAACAGAATGCCTATTAAACATCTGGATGCAATTTTCTAGTTAGACTTCGAACAAAACGAAAACATATGCAGGTTTCTTTGATCTACGCCTCAACAAAGAAATTGTCGATAAAAAAACACACTGGCCAGTCAATGTGTCATTTTCATAAAGCCTGGTCATTTCTCTTCAAATGTTCCCAGTTTAATTTTGTTGGTTTCCTGCAATCTCTAATTTTACCATATTGTGTGAAACCACAAGGGATTCTTTGGATCTGATTTTATTTGAGGTTTTACTGCTGCACGATCTGCTACTGATGTTTTTTTGAATTCAAGTCGGGGAATTCTTAAGGATGAAAGAATGGAGGAAGGGAATACAGACATGATGGTAAAATGACCTAGTGCAACTTTTTGAACATTCTTGCCTACAAGGAAAGCTACTAATTAAAAAGAAATCAAATTACAAAGAGGTTATGCAATGGCTATTAGCCAAAAGATAGCGAATAATTAGAAATGTAATTGCTTTACCCTGCTCACATCATTTGCACTTCATAAATAAAGAAATATTTTAAAAGTGATATTGTTTTGCATGCCCCCATAATAATTATCATTCTTGCAGCTGTACAGGCTCACTACTATACCACATGCACTGTATGACACAGATACACTACTTTTTCCTCTAGTCCACCTGTGCTCTCCTGCCATTAAAAAAACCCAACAAAACCAGAACAGCCTCCTCCCCCCCCCGCCCCCGCACATACTTTTTAAACGTACTGCTCGTTTCTCTGTCAGTTGAAAATCCAATGATCTCTCAATCTACAACTTGGAAAGCATAAAATCTATTGACTTCTATAATTGCATCCTCCACTGATTTGCTCTCACTACATAGGTAGTAGAACAGCGGGATAAATCACAAATTTGCTAAATTGTTTCCCGCCCACCTGCAGCAAACTCCCAGTGATTAACATCATCAACATTTTTATTATATGTGCCAGCTTGTGGGAAGTTAAAAAATATTGCTTGTAAATAGTACTGTTAACAGTAAAGGAAAAAATATAAACAGTATGGTAAACAGAACATCATACAATACGTCATTTCCCAAAAGAACAGATGCTACATCTGAAACCCTTTCAGAACATTCAAGCTACATTTTGGACCCGATACTGCTTTTTTTCAACTCAAGGCTCCAACTGCTTCCAGTGAGATTTCAGTACACAGTCAATGCAGGATTAGACCCTTTGCTACTACATTAAAATGCTTACAGTGAAAAACAATTGATTTAAAACAGCAGGGTTGAATGGATGGTTAAACAGAATGGTTTGGAGGGGTGTAATAGTGAAGGCAACCTTTTTACTGTGTTTTTAAAACATGAGACAAAGGTTTAATTTTTAATTTTTAATCCGGTTTGAGAATTGTGTAAAGTACATACAGTACTGTAGCTTAGCTATCTAGTAGAAAATACTACCTTCAGTTGAACACAGCTCTTTACAACACGCTTAGCCCTATTTTGGCCTGTATTTCAGTGGTGTAAATGGTGAGTGTTGCCATGGAATGAGGATGTTCAGCTTGCTGGGATTAATCCAGATTTATACCCATCTGACAAAAAGGAATTTTTTTATGCTCTAACCAGCCAATGATGATGCATTATAAATTAGTTAAATATCAGATCATGCCGGTTATTGTTCATACTACGTCATGTCAGTGGCTCTCATTTGGAAAAAAAAAATATATAAAAATCATCACATTTGATTCTAGTGCTGCTTTTACAGCTCTTCTGTCTCGATTATAATGGAGAAGATTCAAAATGCCCTTAAGTGTCTGATTCCAGAACCTAAGTAGGTTAAAAGCACTTGTTTAAAAAAAAATCAGGAAAACTGAGATTTTCTGTTTCTGTTAAAACATGCCTTGGACATTTTAATGATGACAAATAAAGGTTACAAGACATTTCAACTTTCATGTAGGCAAGCAATTAAAAAAAAAGCTTTTGTTTATGTTCCAAAACATAGTGTTGTTTTAATGTCATATCTGTTAATATCTCATTAACAACTTGTGCCAGCAGGTTAAGCAAAGTACAACCAAAGTTAGGTAAGTCTTACGTTATTACAGACTCCATAGCTACCAGGTACACACACACAAAGTATATAATGATAGCTTGCACTTTTATGGCATCTTTCATCTGAAGATCTAAGTACTTTATAAGCATTAATTAATTAAGCTTTCTAATGACATGAACAGAACAGTAAGTTGGCTTCTCCAAGCCTACAAGGGAAGAGCTGGGAACAGAATGCAAGATTTTTAGTTTTACTTATGCACGCGGAACACCAGACAAGTTTACATTCCTGTCCTGGGAACCACAGTCTATCAAAGGTCACTATCAAGGGTATTTTGCCTCATGTCCTAAAGAACGTTAATAGTCCTCACATTTATTTATGCATTCACAAAAATGTATGCAGTTATATATATAAAAATATGAACACATACACATATGTATAGGTACAGACACCTATAGACACCGTTACATGGGCACGTGCACACAGACACGCGCACTGAGACACACATGCCTCCGTTTTCAGTCTCAAAAATCTGTAGTCCTGGAATGAAGTCCAAACTTCACTACAGAAGACTGAGGGAGTTTCATTTTCTTTTCCTTTGGTTGTTCCTTGGTATTCCTTCTTGGTATTCTTTGGTATTCCGGGAATAATGTAGTATGGAAATTAGCACTTTGGATGAGTAAAGCTGCATCTTGGTAATTGCAACATATCAAATTCCGTATCAAATTTTAAACATAGACTGCTCTTTCTTCAGGATACAAGATGAAGTGTAGTAGAGTTCTAAAGAAGTGTAAACATTAATGTGGAATTCTAAGAAGGGGTGTATTACAAAATTACCTTTACTCTGTGATACAACATTTTAAGGCCTCTCTTTAGGTAGCATAGAGGTATACTAAGCATAAACACCCCTTAAGGCATTAAGTCCGAAGGTACCAGCATTTCACACTTTACCGTGCAGTTCTGCTATGAGCAAGGTGGTTGTTAATAGGGGACAGGTTTTGAAGTTTACCTCCCGCTGCGAGCTGTGTCACCATTTGTCCCCTCAGCACTCACACACCCCGAGCCTACGGAATTTGTTTGACGCTCACCTACCTCCAATGGGCCTACAGATGGATATAGCCACATACGTGTTGCACTTACAACAGCAAACTTCTGGGCAGCTTTCCTCTAGCGGACCCCTGTTGTGAAAAAGCCGATTTTCCCCAAAGGGCGGACCAGAGGGTCACCCTGGCCAACGTGGCCGTTGGTGTAGTCGAGTGACGCAAACAAGCCTGAGCTTTTGCCCTTCTTTGCGGTATTTCCGCTGCAGCTGAGCGCACCGTCGCCAGGTGCTACCGCGGGCACCGGTCCCCTCACACACACAAAGGGGGGATGGGGGAAAGACGCCGTTATCTGCCTGCCCGCCCTACGAAGCCGACCCTGGGGACGGGACAGGCTCAGCCTCTCCCCCTGGGCCGGGCCACGGCCTCGCTGCGGGGCTGGGGGGAGGGACCGGCCTCCCTCACACCGCGCTGCCCCCGGCCGCGCACCGGCGGGCCTCTGCGCGCGCGGCACCTCCTCCGCCACGCTCCCCGCCACTGGCGGGGAAACCGCCCCTCTCCGCGGAGCCCCGGCGGAAGGAAACCTGCGGACGGCGCACGACCCCTGCTCCACACCCCTCCGCGCCGCGGAGGACGCCGCCGGCCCCGCAGGCGGGCGAGAGCGCGCAAGCGCCGCGCGCGGGCCTCGCCGGCAGCCCCGCCTCCGCCGCCGCCCCGCCCCCCCCGCGTCCGCCGGACCCACGTTACTTTGATTGACAGCGCAGCCCTCCCCGCTCTCCTTCCCGCCGACCTTCCCCTCCTCCCCGCCGCTCTGCGCGCCGGCCGCCCTCCTATTGGCCGGCTCGCGGCGCTCCCGCCGCTCCGCCAGAAACGGTTCCCAGCGAAAGGCTGCGGGGCGGCGGGGCTGCGGCGGCCGCCATTGGCCCGCCGGGCCGGGGCGCGTCACGGACCCACGTTGGTGCCGGCGCCGGCGATTGGGCGGCGACGGGGGGGAGTGGGGAGGGGGCGCTTTCCCCCGCGCGGCGGGGTGGGCGGGGCCGGGCGGCTGGTTAGCTGGCGGAGTGTGAAACCGCGTGCTAATGTAAGCGGGGCGGGCGCGCGAGTGCGGCGCGTCCCGGCTCGGCCCGTCCCGATCGCGCCCGGCCCCGGCCCCTCAGGAGCGGCGCGGGGAAGGAAAGGGAAAGGAGACCGGCGGCGCTTCCAGCCGCTCGCCCCAGGGTGCGGGGTTTTGTTTGTTTGTTGTTTTGTTCCCCCCCCACCCCCGGTGGGGAGAACTTTACCCCTGGTCGGCGCGGAGCGGTGGGGCGGCGAAGGAGGATGCGGATGAGGATGCTGCTGCTGCTGAGGAGGATGATGATGGTGATGCTGCTGCCGCCGCGATGTTCCGCGCTCGGGGGGCCCTGGTGAGACGCGCCCGCCCGGAGGAGGAGGCTGCAGCGGTGCCGTGGCACGAAGGAGCTTCCCGTCTGATTTAGCCTCGATACGGACGCTTTTATCGGTTTTTTTTTTATCTTTTTATTTTTCCTTTTTTTTTTTTTTTTTCTCCGTTCACCCCCCGACGGGGCCGATCGGGCCAGCGGGCGTTTTTGAGGAGTTTTGTTCTTCTTTTGTCCCGGGGAACCTCTCCGCAACGAACGGGGGAGTCTCTGCCGCCTGTGTGGTTCCCCCACCCCCGCCCCGCTCTGCCCTCCGGCCTTCCGTGCTTGTGCTACCGGAGCTGCTCCCACTGGGGCCGGCGGTGCAGAGCCCCCCCCGCCCCCTTCCTCCTCCTCCTCCCGCCTTCCTCCCGTCTTCTCCATCGCTCCGATGACCTGGTCCCTCCGCCGACGCCTGGGAGCAGCGCGGCCCTCCACGGAGACTTTCTCGCTCCCCGCCGGCTTGCGACGGTCCCGCCGCTGACGGACAGACGGACACCGCGTCCCACTTCCTCCGGCTGGATTTTTCTTCCCCCCCTCCCCGCTCTTGGCAAAAAGAGGCAAGAAGTAGGGAGAGAAGTCACCGCCGCTGTCTGGGGCTTTCCGGCCTTACAGTCACATCGGCAACTTGCGAGCCCGAGAAAGGGGGAATCGTTCGCTCCCGCAGAGCGGCGGAGCGGCCGCAGCCACCCCCACCACCCCCCCGACACCCCGGTCCCGTCGGGTCCCGTCCCGCCGGAGGATCGCGGAGCGGCGGTGACCGTCCGGAGCGCGACCCCTCCGCCCCACCCCGGGCACCCCCAGCGCTCCCCGGAACAGCAGCAACAAAGGACGCGGCGGACGGAGGATGTCCCCGTGGCGGGGGCACTGAGCGCCGCCTCGCCCCGCGGCCGCCGGCTGTCGCCGCTCCTGCCCTCGCGGCTCTCCGGGGCGTGAAGCCGGGGCAGGGCGGGGGGTGGCTCGCCGGGAGAACCGCGCTGCGAGGGAGCCCCGCCGCGGCCGGAGCCATGTTCCCCCAGAGCCGGCACCCCGTAAGTAACGGCCGGGGCCGCCCCCCGGCGGGGGTGGGGGGCGCGGGGGCCGCCCGGGGAGCGGGGCGGGGGCTGCGGGTGCTGGCCCGGGCGGTGGCACCCCCGGATCCCCCCCACGCCTGGCTTGAAGCGGGGGAGGGCGGGTGCCTTCCTAAGTTTGTCCCCTCCTGGGAGGAGCGGCAGGGCCGGGGATGGAAGGGGGGACACACAGACGGACGCGCCCCCTCCTCCCGACCCCCTTTTGTTTCGCCATCAACTTCTGTGCCTTGGGAACGACGGCAGGGGGTCGCCGTCGGGCCGGGCAGAGCCCCCCTCCCCGCCGAGCGCGGCGCCCGGGCCGGGACCGGCCGTGCCCCCGGCGGCGGGGGTCGGCGGGGAGGAGCCGGCACGCCCCGCTTTCGGGTAGACGGCGGCGGCAAGGAGCGGGTGGGTCGGGGCCGGAGTGGCTCTCCGAGCGCCGTCGGCCTCGCCCCCACGGCAGATGAGGGACGGGAAGGTGGGTAACAAGTGCGCGGCGCTCCGGGGTCGGGGCGGGCCGGGCTCTCCCTTCTTTCCCTTCCCTCTCCCTGCTTCCTTCCATCCCTCCGGCCCGGCCGCGGCGGGCAGCGCCGCCACTAGCCCCATCCCTTCCCCCCACCCACCCCATCCCTCCCCCCGGGGCCGCCGCGCCGTGTCTGAACGTGCCTCTCTCTCCCGTGCCGGCTGCCGCCGCGCCAGACCCCGCACCAGGCTGCGGGCCAGCCTTTCAAATTCACCATCCCGGAGTCGCTGGACCGCATCAAGGAGGAGTTCCAGTTCCTCCAGGCGCAGTACCACAGGTGAGCGCCGGCCGGACACCACGGGGTCCGGGGGTCGTTGCCCCGACCCCGGCGGGGTGCGGAAGGGGACGCGGCGGGGGAAGGGGGGGTACTGCACTGAACGGGCGCGTCCAGGCGGTGGCGTGCGGCGTCGCGGCTGAGCCTCGCCGCGGGACCCGGCACCGGCGGCGCGGAGAGTCCCGATCCGGTCCCCGTCGGCGGCGGGACGGGACGGGGGTGTCCGGAGGACGGGGGGGCTTGGGAGGAGACACTCTTGCGCTGTGCGGGTTCTCCTCCCGATGGGCGGCCCCGGCACCCGCGAAAGGGTGTTCGCGTCGGAACTGGAGCGGTTCGGTGCATGTATGCATTAAAATTTAAAAAAAACCACAACAAAACCAAAAGTATTTGTTAGGGATCCTTCTGTGGAAGACTTTTTAAAGTATATCGGGAGAAGACCTGCGCTAATTCTGTGTCACAGAGTATTAAGGAGGTTAATTCTCATGTTTGCTCATTTGCGTGTGGTGTTAATGCAAAGATTAATAAAATGCTAACGTGCGGTGCTTAAAGAGCCGAGAAGGACTGTTAAAGCACACAAGTACTGGAGTGCTAACACAAAGTTGACGTGACCCTGCTGGAGCCGTGGCATGCGTTTCTGATTGCCGGGCTGTCCTTCAGGCGTTCTGGTTGGGTTTGCGCTCGCTGCTGAGGTCCCTGCAGAGATTTAGAGTACGGGCTCTTGCATACACAGGGCGTTAAGGGGCACTTACTCTTCTTAATTTTGTCCTTGCGTGCACCTGCAAGACCTGGATAGGAATAAAATCTTTACAGGTTTCACAGTTAGAAACTGCTTGGTTTTGATGAGGTTTACTCTTTCTTACCTATGACACTGTAGTCATAGCCTTATCTAAAATCATTAACTTGTTTAAGCCATTTATTACTTTATTAATGCTGTGTAAACTATAAACATTCGATAACAGAGCTGTAAGTGAAAAATGCTGGCTTACACACTAACTGTTCCTTTGGATGCTTACTGGTATCATTAAAAAAAATCAAATCAGTATGCTAGAGAACAAAGGGAATGTTGAGGCATTTGCCCTCAGTGAAACTAGTCAGAATTACAGTCTTGTTAGTGATGAGATATGCAAGTACCAAATGCAACTGCTTTTAATTTATGAAAACAAAACCAGAAAACTTTCTAGGAAATGATAATCAAAAGTTACTGATTTTCAAGCTGTGGGCAAGATAACGTTAGAGAGTACTTAAGGTTAAGAATTATAGACTTATTCAAGTTGTAATTGTAAACATGAGTGGTGTTACTTGGCAGTAATTTACTAAATGCCCTATACAAAGAAATACCTCTAGTTTACTACTGAGAAGTACTTTGGGAGAAATTCAGCTCCTGGTATAGCTTGAAAGTTGCAGCACTTAGTAGCAGCTCTTCATCAAAGCATGAAGATTGGATATGTTTGGGTTCTGGAGACAGTCTGGGTCTCGTACAGCGCCCATGAAATACCTTTTAAATTTCCAGTTCAGCCTTTGTATTTAAAGTATGAATTAAGTCTTTCTGTGTTTGTGTGTTAGTTTACGAGTTGTTTTTTTTAATTAGCTGCTTCTGTGAAAATACAAGTAAAGTGGGTGGATGTCAAAACGAATGACATAACTGTTACATTAAAGTGTGATCTATTTTGTAGCCTTAAATTGGAATGTGAGAAACTGGCAAGCGAAAAGACAGAAATGCAGAGGCACTATGTGATGGTAAGTATATTAGGTTTTTCTCTATTTCAGTAAATACCTCCTAATGCAACGTAAGCCAGCATAAGAAAATAACGTGTGCTCCTTTATTTGCAGTATTATGAAATGTCGTATGGATTAAACATTGAAATGCACAAACAGGTAAGACATCTTGTTTTCTAAACCACAAAATCTGCACTGTGTCTAGTGCATTTAAATGTAGCTGTTCTGTTTATGTTCAGATGACTGTATCATGTGTCTGAATCAATAGGCTGATTTGTAGCTGTGATTAGTAAACCTTTGCCTACCTGCTGTCAAATGAGGTATAGATTAGGTTGAGCGACAAGGCTTTCTTGGTATTGGTCCTGAAAGATACTGGCAAAAATAGGAAAGGTCTCTTGTATCTGTGGTTTCAAAGATACAATTTGGTGCTTTACGTGGTTTTCTTTTGTTGGTGGTAGAGCCTTGTTATGTAGAACTGGTCTTATGCATCGGTAGCATATTTGTAGCAGTAGTTGCTCAAATCCTTGCCATTTAAAGGTATGAAAAGATTAGTGACTTGGAAAGCTCTAGTTATGACTATGAGTTTGCAAGTTCCCATAAAATTCACACTTATGGCCACTATAATGGTGAATAAAAAGAGTATTGAACTGGAACAAGACACTAAGGACCTCATAAGAGAAGAAAAGCTAAATGATTGCTCAGCCCAGAGGACCCTCAATTGAGTAGTCATTGTCTGCCAAATAAAGCATTAATGGCAGGGTGTAAGTATTCTGTAGATATGCTGACATTCACTTTTTCATCAAGATGCTGGTACAATAAGTCTTTCAGAAATCGATGGCCTCTTAAAAAAAATTATCATTAGATGAAGTTGCACAGTTGGACACATTTCAAAGTGCAACAATACAATTCTTTCGTGATGTGTATGTGCTATTTCATCTAAAACTCTTGTTTCATTAAATTAAAGAGCATGGCTGACCTGCTAGGGCACAGCGAAGAAATTGATTAGTTCAGGCTTCGGATCTTCAGTATATTCAAAGACTTTCATTAAGCAAGTGAATTGCAGAGTTGAATTTTGCTTTTGTAACTCTGAACTCTTTGATTTTTGTCTTGTTTTCCCCTAAAAATACTATATTTGATAAGGTGGTATTATAATTCTGTGGTAACTTTCTGTCTGCAAGGTTAGGTAGGTATTCTCTTGGTTTTTAGAGGTACACTTGTTTGAATCCAAAATGCCGGTAAAAGAAGAATATTATGACAATCTCTTTTTTTTTTTTTTTTTTTAAATAATGCACTGAATATGTAGACAGAACAACTGAAGTAGTGTTTTGCTAGGTTCTGCACTGTAGCTGTGATAGTTGTCTTGCATTTTAGAAGGTCAGTTTTTCTGTGAGGTGACTTTTTCTGGGCTTTGTGATTTGGAGATTTCTTTCTTTCTGGGATTATATTTTTCCTAAACAACTTTTTGGCACTCTGTAACCTGTGAGGAAGCCAACATCTGTATAGGAACCTCATTTGGTGTGAAGTGGATGTTGTTTTCAGAACATCTTTGAAGAGAACCTGTGACTTCAGTAAATGTACTAGGAATTAAGTTTAGATAAAATCAATTAAGCCCACAAGATTAAAGAGTGTCAGAACTGAGGTTTCCACTTTGACCTTAACATCTGTGTATTGCAAGGGTTTAATGTTCTGTATGTATGGCAACTATAATTACATACCCAGTAGGCAGTGATACTTTGGAAGCTTTTAAGATTTATGACGGAGCATTATACATACATACGTTGGTTTTATCTGGGGAGGGTAGAGCACACTTGCTCTGTGTATGCTGTTAAGAAAAGAGTAAGCTTTTTGAAGGCATAAGTACATTTCAGTGGATATGAGTCTCAGATACTATGCTTTTATGTGTTAAGTAATTCTAATTTCTGATAAAAGTAACACCTTCTTGTTAAAGACTCTTGATTTAGATGCCTGTAATGAGGATGCCAAATGGTGTTACAGTTCAGTATGTAGGTGGTCTTAGGTTTTTTTTGTTTCCTGTAACGTACCAATGACATTCTTCTGAATTTCCACCTCTAACGATAAGTTCTGAGGAGGCTTTTGGCAGATAGTAATCATAATTCTTATTAAAACTGGTGACGTCTAGCCCCAAGGGTGTAGCCAGGCTCAAATTGATGCTTTTTGCTGGCTGATCACCAGCGTGGCCTAAGTGCTCATTATGTTGTAGAGAGGGCCTTTGGAGCTCTCATTACGTTTGACAGGAATTCTCTCTAGGGGGAAACTGGGCATTAGCTAGACTCCTGACAGGCTGAAATTATTCCTGCTTTATGGCTTATAACCAAATGCTAGCAAGGCATCATCAGGGGACACGAAAAATTGTCATTTCTGACAACATCTTTGTTACTGAAAAATGCAGTGATGGGGAAACTTTCCGCTGAACAAGCTTTAATGTTTTTAAGGCCTGCCTCCTGTGTGGATACTGCACTCGCTCTGTGTGAAGCCCTTCAGAGTGCTTGGCTGCTGATTGGAGAAAAAAAAAAAAAAAAGACACTGCAGCAGTGTTTCTTTATGCAGTGCGGTGCATAACTCACTGTTAAGGTAGAGTCACTTCCATAAAATGAAATAGTTGCAGTTTGCCTGCGTGTGAAAGGGTTGATTTCTTGTACTGATACAGTTGCATCAGCAGTTCTCTCTTTTGGTAATCTATTACAATTTGACTAAAAAAAAGTTAGTCAGGACTTGAATGTTCCTATAAACAGACTTAATTGAGGTGAACTTTCCATACACAAACAGCTGTACTGCAGACCTTTCCACTTGAATATGTTGCATTTGCGTCTAGAAATGGCCATTTTAAAGCTTCCTTCACAACTTTAGCTTTGGCACTTTGCAGTGTTTAATTGCGTAATTGTGTGCTTAAATCCAGGAACTGCTGCTACATTTCAACCTGCTGGCTGAACAGTGGTCAAGAAATAATCTTTCTAGCATATTTGTGGCTAGCTTGTGGTTTCTTGTTTTTTTTTTTTTTTTGTGTGTGAATTTTTTTAAAAAATTTCAAAGGTTAGCTCTTAAGAGGATGTTGTATGTGGACTCTGATACTGTTTTCAGAGATAATTTTAAGGTGAATAGTTACTGACTAAGTTTGCAAACCTGAAACAGAAACAAGCACCTGAGGATTTGTTTAGGATAGATGCACTCGATTCAGATATCGTTATCATATGTGTCAAGAAGACAGAATGAATAAGGGCGTTTTGTGTGGTCTTAAGTTTCTATTCTGTGTTTATACTGTCCAAGTCAGACTTTTCCCACTGTGACATCCGTCGCTGGCAAAGCAGATGCATCAGCTGTTAGTGCCAAGATGTAGAGTTGGTTGGGTGTTAAAAATCACACTGTACTTAAAGGGTTGCTGGCCTTTGCTATTAGGGCAGTGCCTCTTTATTTTCACCAGCTCTTGTCTGTCATCTTCTGTCATAAGTCAGAAGATAAGGCTTCCTGTGCGTTTAATGCCTAGATTGTTTAGGTGCAAGATTAGCCCTTGTTCAGTGGCAGGCAGCCAAAGAAAGAAAAATTCATCACCGCTGAACCAACTGACAGACTATATAAACTACTACAACATGTGGGTTTCTGCTGTCCTAACGGTGACAGCTAGGTTTCTTTTTCTTTGGGTGGATTATTGTGATCTCTGTGACCTGCCTGGAGGCAGATCTGTCATTTGGTACCTTCCCTTATGCAGAAAAGTATGCAAACTCCCAAACTGCATTATGTTAACCAATTGTACAAGAGCTAAATGTCTGTTTTAGCCTAGACTGTATTGGGGAATCATTTCTAATGCTCTATGGCAAAGGACAGAATCTTCTACTGATATCTCATTAGAACATCAGTCTTCAGGTGTGGGTTAAATAGAAGAGAATTAAGGAGCTTAGTCAGCTCTCTACAGCTCCTGAGTAGGATGGTTGTGCTATTGAAAGGGATTTAAAGGTAAATTAATTTTTTTCTTTTTTCCTGCTTGCATTTTAATTATTGCAATGAAAAACTTCATGAGTCCTTAAGGTTGTCGCAGTGTGCAGTGAACGTTTCAAGAGCATTTTACAGTTGGCACTGCCACATGAGACATGCAAAACCTGTTTTTATTTAAAAGAGAAAATGGTAAAGGTTGATGGGGATGTAATCTTTTGCACTTAAAAAAATTGCACTTATTCTACAGCTATAGGGTTTCTAAATGAGTACAGTTGTCTCACCAGTGCAGCCATTTCTACCACAACTAGAGTTGCCAGTTTGAATGGAGAGGAAAGATGCGTAATGACCTCAACTTTCTTGACCTGAACTACATTCAAGCTCAAGACCAGTGTTATTGTTAAGAAATTATCTGACAGATTCAGGGCTCTATGTGAAATGTGTCTCTATGCAGCTTTTAGATAACCATATTGTCAGATACCATCTATTATGTCAACTCCATATACAGCTTAATCCTAAAGTATGTCATAGTGTAAACACTGTACGTATGTTAAATACTGCCTAATCATCTCACATTTTAGACTTTGTCTACCAGATTTCAGGTTCCTCGCAGAACCGTGGAGGGAGAGAGGAAATGCGTGCCTACCAGCTATGTTGTTAAGTTTCTCTTTCATTGCTGGAATTAAGTTGCCAAAATCTGTTGATGTACTTCATGGATTCTCTCAAGTGGACAAAAAAAAGCTTCCTGGTATTTTTGGGGGCAGGGAGAAGAGTAAGAGGGAAGATGCTTTGTGAATGTGCAGTACACCTTCTGTCACAACAGAAAAGCTTAACTCTTCCTCCTCTTGCTAGTTATACCAAATCAAGCTGAGCATTTGAATTGCCTTTCCTCCCACCCTACTACAGCACTTAAGTGTTTGTAGCAAAGCAGTAGGATTGCATTGTGTCTCTCATGCAAAATGGAAGATAGGATCTTCTAGGTTTGATAGTAGATCACCATCGGCATACAGTAAAAGCCTTTAAAAACAACTTTAGGTTAACTGGCACTTATCAGAAGAGAGCACGGTACTGTTATTTTAAAATGATAACAGCTTTGAGTAGAACTGATGAGGTTATCTTTCCACTTGAAGTAAGATTTAGGGATATCTACTGGCAGTTATGTCAGACACTACTGTTTTTGTCTTTTGCATAACACTTCTTAGTTAGACTCTGGATGTAGCTATTTGAGCAATAGTAGTTGCTCACGTAGTTCCTTTCAGAAGGGGGGAAAAACAACAGCTGATGGAGAATTCCTGATTTTTCAGCATGTGTTTGTCAGAACAGCTAGTTTAACGGATCAGTCCTTATGATGACTGGTAGCCATGGCTTTTGAAGTACTTGCAAGTTGTTCTCATGTTCAACCTGAACTTGGCAACCTGTGCTTTTGCATATATCAAATTTCCATCTGACGTATTTTGTGGAGGTAATCTTGTGTGATATCCCTGGGCAAGACTTTACAATATTCAACCCACCCTCTTTGTGAAGAGTTGTTTCCTTCACTAACTGGGGCTTTGCGTCTCTGCACTGGTGACCATCACCTGCCTTTTGCTTGTTTTGCTGTGCACCTCTGAGAAGAGTCAGGCTTAGTCTTCTCCATAACCACCTATTTGTCAGCAAAGAGATCTCCTCTCCCACTAATCCTCCTCTTCTTGAAACAAACTTCCTGGTACATCGTGTGCTCTGGTTCCCTGGTCATCTGACTGGTGTCACTTAGTGACTTGCTCCAGTTTAGCAACAGCTTCCTTCTTGCCAAACAAGGGGAACAAAAAGGGGAACAATTTACTTTAATCATCCAGCTGGTTACAGTCATACTGTTGTATCCTAGCATGAGGTGTGGCCTTCATCAACACAAGCGTGTGGGGCTGATGTGTATTTAGCTTGTCCTCCAGGACACTAGTGCCCTCTTCTGCAAAAACTGCTGTCTAGTGTGTTTCTACCCTGGCTGTGCTGTTGTAGGGAGGAGATTGTCCCAGGTGCATGACAAAACTTAACCTTCGTTTGCTTTGAACCTGGTTTCCACTGTCTTTATTTGATGGGCCCTCCAGACAAGTGGTTGATGCCTAGCAGCTTTTTTCAATGCACTCAAAATATAATGTCTCTCTTGTAACCCGTCTGTGTTGACTTCTTTTCAGGTTGGGCAGTCCCAGTCTATGCAGCTGTGTAGCTTTCTTTGACCATCTTCCTTGCTTTTCCCTCAACCTTTTTAATTTTTAACTTAGGCTGTTGAAATGAGGGGAATAGAACTACATGCAGTTCTCAGGGTGCTGGTGAACCAAAGATTTTTATTATAACATAATTCTGTTTTCTGGATATTTTTTTTTTCTTTACTAAAGTTCCCGATACTGGTTTTCTTTTTTGGCTGCCATGAAATGCTGAACTGCTGGAGTCACCTTTCACATTTGAGTTCTTGCTCATGAATGATAATTGTAAGCTCAGGAGCCATCACTTTACGTTGAGGCTAGGGATGTCCACTCCCAGTGTGCGTGAATTTTGTTTATATACAATTCTTTTAATTGCCCACTTAGACCTGTAAGGTCTCCTTGCAGTTCCTCAGCCATTGCTTTTGCTTTGAGTGAAATCTCTTCTGGAGCAAGCTTTCTTACTCACTGCTTGCTGTCTTTTCCAGGCTGCACTGCTGAAAAGATATTCATAAACCAGATTGCAGTAAAGGCCCCTGTGAAACTCCACCAGTGACCTGTTTATGGCATAGTGCTGGAGATGATTGAAGAGTAGATTAAAGCCTGCTGAAATTGAGTTTATTCTTAACTGAACTCTAGTTTAAATCTGACTAGGTTTAAAAATCAATTATTTCCTGAGCTTGTCTCTTTTAAAAGAAGACCTAGTGATGCACTTTTTTTTTTTTTTTGGTACTTAAAAAACCAGCCTGCCCTGTTTCCCTGTCAAGATGTAAACAAATAGAAACCAGTTGAATTCCCTACCTTGGAACCATAATCACAGTAAGTTTAAGTGAAATTGGAATAAAAAAGGATTTATAGCTTTTTTTTTTTCATAGGGTAGTAGTATTTTAAGTTTGTAAGTGTTGAGGACTATTTTAGTTGTTAGCAAGCCTAGTTGTTACAAAATGTACTTTCAAGTATGGGCAAAGCAGTTCAGGAAATTAATCAATGTGGTAGGTTTCACTGAACTTTTTATAATGATATTAGTATTCTGTGTCTAATGATAAATTGCACAGTGTTAAAGAAGACTAGTATCTAACTGGGGATTGGCTGAATTGCTCTCACCTTTTCTTTATGTTCTTCAGACATGTGAACAAAATAGCGCAGATGATTAAATTACAAATTAAAGTTCTTTGAAGGGTGTTGGGTTAGCTTAGTGTCAGGGCTGCTTATCTGAAAGTATCTTTTACTTCTCAGGTGATCTGAAGAGCTAACTAGCCTTTTTGGCTACGTGATAACAAAGCAGAAAACTGAGGTTGACTTGTGTTTTGGTGTAGGGTGGGTTGTTTGTTTTTGTTTTTTTGTTTGCCCCCCTCCCCCAGCAGCATGGGTGTTCTTTTTTTCCTCTTCAGTCTTTTTTTTTTTTTATTCCTCTTGAAGCTTTTTGATGTTTGTGTAAACAGTCAGTCAAAGCAACTTACTTGTAAGGTGACCAGTCAGTGTATTGACAAGAACAGACACAATAGAAAACTGCATTAGGAGGCAAGCCGTTGGGATTTGCAGTAAATATATTACAGAACACAAGTGAATTGCCGATACTGCTTGTTTAGCAGTTTGCAAGGGCAATGGGAGTATGGATTTTTGAATTAGAAAGGAAGGACTGTTCTTTCTCTGCGCTGGAACATCTAGTTGATGGCTGAGGATAAAATTGATTTAGAGAACGAAGCACTGCTGCCTTTATTTGTGCCATTTTAAAGGTTTCTATGGATTATCAAGCAAAAACAAAAAGATAGCTTTCAGTTTTGGAGATGGGGAGCAAGAATAGCTATGCTTGTTCGGCTACATCTGGATTAGGTATTAAGTCTGTGAGGAAACCTGCTTTTGTTAGGTCAAGAAAAGGAAAGGACATCTGAAACAGTGTGGGTTTTATGATCTGTGGAAATCTGCCTCTTTATGAAATTGTTTTAAAGTGTTCTAAACCCCCCAAGTTGCTGTGGTCTCTGCTTCATGGTATGATGAGCTCAGCTTTTTTAAATGTAGAAGTTTGAATTAAATCCCTGGGGCTAGGGGATGAAAACCCCTCATTTTCTTGGGGGGGATGACCAAACTAATAGAAAGATCATTCTTTTGCAGTGTTGCCACAAAAGTTTCTGTTTACAACAAAGTCTTTTGTTTGTTTGGTGTGTTTTTTTTTTCTTAAAAAAAAAAAAAAAGCTGAACCATTTATTGCTGTTCTTCATGTGTGAGTTTGGGTGTAAGGTCATTCTGATTTTCTATTTTTGTACCTGGTTATAAGGCTTCCAGCTGTTACTTTGCAGACAGCTAGCTGTCTGTGGCCTCCAATGATGGATGTAAATTGCCAGTTAAGCAAACACAGAATCTTTAATTAACAAGACCTATGGGAAGCTCTTAGGTTGTTTCTTTAAACTGAAATGTGAACAGTAGAATCATGGCACTAGAAAGGACCTAGTGCCTGCCTGTGTCCTAGCAGGGTTGGCTCTGCCAGTGTCATTCCTGATAGGATGCTTGTCTATCTGTTCGCAAAGACTTAACAGTAGTGGCAACTCACAGGCTCTCTAGGTAGCAGAGTGCTTTTATGTCCTTGCTGTTGAAGTGCTTCTTCAGTTACGACTCAGTCTTTTCTGTTGCGGCTTCAGCTCTTTATTATGCATTTTCTTCACGGTGGACAGGGAGAGCAGATCATTCCCCTGCCTTCCAGAAGTATTTTTTATACCTCTACAGTCTAATGTTCATTCTCTGAATGTTGTTGCCCAGCTGAAGTACAGTGCCCGAAATAAGCATAGTACTCCAGGGGAGGAAATGCCGTGCTGAGTAGCATAGAAGGTTTACTTCGCATATGGCTTACTGTGGTGGCAGCCTTTTTTGCAACAGCATGCTATTGACTTATGTTCAACTTCTGATCCGCTGTGACCGAGAGATTCCTTCCTGGCCCATTATTTCCTTTTCCTTTATGTTTCTGTCTAGGCATGCTATGGTCCTTTATCCCTATTTATCCCTATCCTTCCTTTTCCTTTGTAGTCCGTTTTTCCATTCACTGCAAAGTGAGTTCTGAAGCTATTCTCTGGCATATTCTGTCTTTCTCAGCTTGAAGCTCTCAGCAAATTAAGGATTAGGGCAAATGAAGAGATCTTCATGCTTGTTAGTAGGAAATACTGCGAAATACTGGGCCTATCATGCCTGCGAACCTTAATTTGCAGAAGAGAAGGATGTATTCATACATAGTTTAATCATCAAGCAGTTTTCTGTTTGTTCCTGTGAAGTTTTAGCTTTGCTGTTCTGTTTGTGTTGCTCCTAAGAGTGTCATGAGGGTCAAATTCTGCCTTTCTTAACCATGATTACTTTACCTCTTTGAACACTGTGTAATTCTGATGTTGTTTACTGCTGAAAAATACCTCTGAGTTGTTATTTATATCCCTGTTTCACATAGATGTTCAGGGGTAAGAGGCTTTTTAGTGCCCCAAGCTAAAGGAACAGTAATTAAGCAGGAGTGTCTTTGCTCCTTCATATTTTGTTTTCTGTCTGTTAGGCACTGTCCTTTCATAGTTTCCTATTCACTTGGCATTTGCGGGTTCTGCAAGGTGTCCACTAGCTACTCGGTCTTCACTAATGTGCTCTTTTTATTTCATCAGGCCTAGTCAATTTGAAGATGTTTTACTTGGAACGCTTTGATCTGTTCCTTTCCTGTTTAAGCTGCAGTGTTGACCTTATATAACTAGTAATTTATATTAATTACGTGGTTGGTAATGGTTCTTGTATAGTTAACAAAGATGAAAAAAAAGTACAGACTTTTTGGCCTTCTTGGTGTCCCCTGCCTATATCTTTCCTTTTCTAATTGAGAGGATCAGACCATTTTTTTTGTTCTCTGACTATTCTAACCTGTAGAGCACTAGCTTTTGCTTTAGCTGTTGCTTTACTAGCGGCACATAGTTACAAAAATACATGTTTGTGCTATGTTCATACTGCCTCACCTGACCTAGTTTCTTGTTTGTATGAAGGTCAGGTAAGAATTTGGAATTCAGTCTTACGGCACAATTCCATCCCTGCCCTTTTTCCTCAGTCCCTTCTTCCATTCTCAGGTGTATTAACTGTCATCCATGTCCTTAATACTGTTTCATAAAGAAAAATCTCAGCTCTTCGTAATGCCATCTTATCTCCCCTCTCAGTAACAGGATGTATAAAGCTGATCTTCCAAGATGGCATGTGCTTTCCTGAAGCCTTACTGGTTTTTTCATTCTTCCTTCCTGTCCCGATGATTGTAAACTCTGTAATGATTATCACTCTCAACCAAATCAGTTTCTAGCCAGACGGTTTCAATCAGTTCTTCTCTATTAAAATGTAATCTTGATGGCATCTTTACTAGTTCTTTCTTTTCTGTGAGCAACAGAATATAAATAAAAAATAATAAAATGGAGAAGAAACTTACTGACGTGTTCCCAAGGTTTTGCTGAAAGATTTACATACCTTTTTCCCATGTAGTGAAAATCTCCATTAGTTTCACCTTCCTTCCAAATCCTGTGTGGTGGATAATTCTGCTAGTTGCTAACGAAAGAGTTGTCAATCTTCTTGTTATTCATTGGTGAATCACTTGATGGCACCTGAAGCATTGATATGAACCCCTTTTTAAGGCCTTAAATTTTATCTCTGACTTCACATATTTTTGAAACTGAACTGTGAATATACGAAGTATTGCAACATGGTGAAATTACATTTAAAATACGAAAATGCATGTGACTTACGTGGTCAGTTTAATTTGGTAGCTATTTCTAAATTCCTGGTGGATGTAGCATGTTGAATTTTTTCCCTATATTTCAGGCCCATGTCTTGATGTGTCCTGTTTGTTGTCAGGTGGCATGCTTATGGCTCTAGTCAAGTCCAGATTATAGTAGTATATTCTTACTTGAATGGTGATAAGGACTGAGTCCTGACTGGGAGTTTTGTTATTGACTTGCAGGCTGTAAACATACATGCTTAGTTTCAGGAACGTTATGCTCTAATTTTTAGAAGCTGTATGATTCTAGGTACTTCTGCAGCCAAGGAAGAGCTCTGACTTTCTATTGCTATCCCAGTAAAGTGGCTCAGTGTGGCAAGTGCTGTAAGGATGTATGCAGAAATTCAGATGTGGATTATGGAAGTGACAGCAAAATAGAAGTTAGTTTTAAAATAATGCCCTAAGCTAAAAGAAAAGCCAAAAGGGCTCTTTTCTGATAGGGGTGTAGCAGTTACCAATAGACTGCTTTTCTGTGTCTCCTTTCTGTTTCTCTTCTTTTTGCCTCCCCCTTGTTCTTGTATCTAGTGTTGCTCAGTTGTCCAGAGTAAATTAGATTCTTGATGTCCTTAAGGGTAATAATGCAAAGTCCTCTGGGAAGAGGAGCTCATCCAATAGCGTACTGTTCCCCCCCAAAACCTCTGCTGCCAACTCTGTTCTCCTCATACTTTGGGCTGCTCTGCTACCTGATGGATGCCTCCTGTGAGCCTGTTTAACTCATGGATGTAGTGGTCTGCTAAACTGGCCCTTTTCCTCCTTGTGCAGTAATATTTCTGCTTGACTAGTCAGTTGAGATGTTGGGCAAGTCCAAATGTCTCCAGCATGGTTTGAAGAAAGTGTGGCCTTGGAAGCAAAGGTAGCAAGACCTTCTCTTCTGGATGGGAGTCAGCATCTCATGGAATCTAAATGAAAGTGGGAACTGCATGTGCAGGAAAACAACTTGAAAGTAAAATAAAGCTGTGTGCTCACTTAAAGATTTAAATAATTCTGTGTGTATTGAAAGTTAGCTTAGGCATGGAAACTAAGCTGTGGAACTAAAATTTGGATAAACACACCTTTTGTAGCTGTGAGTGCTTGAGCAAGATGGGCTAAGGTTGGATTAAAGGAGAAATGTGATAACTGTCCTGTTTAGTCAAGTTTAAGAAGAGTCTTGACATAGTGGAGATGTGAGAAAGGAGCACTTTAACATCCTGACAACAGCTTCTTTGTTGCCAGTTGGCTTTGGTTCAACAGGATTTACAGCTGCAAATGGGATGGGCAGTTGTGTACAGTGGTTCATTGAGAGCTACACAGCAGCGTCTCTCTATTATTACAGAAAGCATTGAAATTAGACATCTGAAATATATCCAGTCACTTCACTTTACAGTTGAACGAAGTCCAAACCTGTAGTAGATGTTTGGCAAGTGTAGCTGTTGACTTGTGCATCATATGTAACTTATGTTTAAATTATCATGACCTCTCTGTAATTTAAACTGACATCTAAGAGGATTCAGATAAATGTAGCTGAGGTACTGAATTAAAAAAAAATTATGCTAATTTTACTTTGGGAACTATCTAGTGTTCTGTGGCTTTATCATTTTGAGTTTTTATTCTGTTAATATTTCTGTTACTTCTTCCTCTCCCCACTCCCACTTGCAATATGGTGATGTTTTGGTTTTTTCCTAGCTAAAGATTTTTCATGCCAGTCTTCTGGGGTTTTAATATCATCATCTTGTGGGTGGCTGATCTCGCAATTAAAATGAGTAGCACAAATGTGGGGCAGAGGGAAACCTGTATTTGTTAATGATATGTCATGTTAAACTGACAGCTTACGCCCAAAATACAGAGATTGTTCCTGTCGCTGAAATGAGCGCTACCCATTGCCGCTTGTCAGATTGAATTTCAAGTATCTGTTGAGAATAAACCTTCCCACCCCCTCCTATTGGTGAGAATATTAGTAATGACAGTGTTTATAATTTAAAATAGAGTTTGAAGGCCAGCTTCCACAGTTTGTTGCAGGGTGGTTAATACGGCGGTAAAGGGGAGATGAATGTGGCTACTAGTGCGAGTCTATTACTCAGGAGGCCTGTAAATTTGATTGGCTGCTGCAGTTCTAGCAGAATCATTCGATTTGAGAGCAATAGAAAGATAAGATATCCAATTACCCAAATGATTTGCAGGGTTAGCCAACGTTGTCATGGAGATGCGAGTTGGAACAAATTAAATTTTAAGCAATAAAATAATCTTAAAGCACGTCTGGGAACAAGAAAATTTGGCAGTGGCACTTACCTGAATTGAATCTTAGCTTGACACGCTGTTGTTTGACATTGATATACTATGGGGGCCTAAACTTTTAAATGGCGTGTTGCCTTTATTTTTTTTTCCTTTTGCAGCCATTGCCAAAACAGATTGTGTAGTGTATTAGTTCTAAATAAAATGGCATTAAATAATATATGCATATCTCAGTGCTCAACATGGATTCAGTAACTCATGAACAGCAAAGTTCACAGAATGCTAGCCTTAATCACTTGAAGCTTTTGAATATTTGAGATTTAATTATGCCTCCAACATCCCCTCAGCCCCTGAATTTTCAGTAACAAATTTTTGGAAGTGCTCGAGTCTTTCTGCAGCAAAGTTCTAACAAAGCATGCAGAGAGCTAAGCACAGTGAAATGTTTCTTTTATGTAATTGCTCTGTGAATATGTGTGCTTTTTGTTGTCTTCAAATATCTCAATCACAAAAAGAATTAAGGCTACATTGTTTAAGTCTAGTGCTTGCTTCAGCGATTCTGCTAGGAAAATCCAAATGCTAAATGGGCACTAAACTTTAGCTCAAGACTAAAATATACACATGCAGCTTCTTACCCACGAACTTTTGAAATGTAGTATTTAACTGGTTTCTGGCTTGCAACAGGGATTAAAAAAATGGTCAAGCATGTCCCATAAAGAGGGCTTTTATCCACATGTCTGTTAGACAGATGGAGATGAAAATTGGTCTGAGGTCAAGCCATTTGCAGCATTCTCATAGCCTTCGATTTTCTTCTCATCCCCACCACCGATAATCTCAAATGATTCAGTAATGACCCAGAGTGCAACATTGACCTTTACTCCCTAGTGGATTACTGTGTTACATGCTGTAAATGGCAGGAAGTCCATTTTGTTCTTCCAGGAGTTCAGTGTTGTACTTGGCTTTCTACGTGTTGAAAGCGTAAGTGGAGGCAGAGTAGTTCAGAATTACCTTCTAAAGCTTTTGTGAATGTGATTTGACAGTATATTCTTCTCTGTGCATTAAAGGCTGATTCTCTGATTTTTGCTTTTAAGGAATGGATTAGGACATGCTTTTTTTGGTTACCATCAGAACTTTGCGTTTTCTTGCTTTGCTTTTAATCGTGTTGTTACTAATCCGTATTCTTTCCAATTTAATGACAAATGTGATTCTCAAAATTGTGTTGAAATAGCAAAAGTAAATAAAAATTTCATTAATGAGAATATATAAGCCTCTCCTTAAAGTGTCGATAGAGTGCTTTCAAATACTGTGATATAGAAAATGTAGTATAAAATACTGTGATATACTGTGTAGTTTGCAAGAAAGAATAACAAGTTTCTGACATACAGTGGACATTTTTAGTTGACAATTTTTTTGAGAGGTAGCTTTGAGGAGTCTCAGCACTAATAATAGAGCAGTTGTCACAATACAACTGATCGTTAAAAATAACATGTTGTAACATTTAATTTTTGCTTTAGATCACCATTTATGTTATAGCTACAGTCACTACTGGGAAATATATGGTAGGCAAGGATTGGAGCAAACCCAGAATTATTATTGTTGCAACCTCTGAAGCTGAAAGGTGATTAACTAATTCGCCTCAGAGGAAGGTTGCATTTTTCACTCAGAAGTGAGAATGGTGGCTTCAGTAGGCTGAGGCTTCCAGCATTAGTGATAAAATACACATGGGTGTTAGGTGTGGTGTGAAATACAGTTCAGAGTTTGGATACTTGTATTATACTTCCTTCTTTTCATTCCAGTGCAAAAATCTGTAGCCGTTTAAGAAATCATGTTGATTTAAGTATGATATCTTACACGGTGCTTTGGAAAGTACAGGCTGTGGAAATGCAAAATGATCTGGAACAGACAACTGTAGAGGAAAACACTTGAATACTTTTTTTTTAACAATGCAGAAGGAAAAAAAAATACATATATAAAAGCTTTTTCTTAACTGCTTAGTAAAATGACCTATTTAAATGGGTATTATATTTAGTATCCAGTCTGGCTGCTTTGTTCTTTGTCATTATGTTAAGAATTCACTTTAGCAAGAGACAAACTTAAGTACAAACACTTGAGTTTGGCAATGGTTAGGTCAAAACATTTAAGTCCTTAATTAGATGGAGCAGAGGCAAAAAAAATACATGAGTGAAGAAAAAAAAAATCTGTCGGCTCAACTTAATTTTACAAAATGCAGCTGAATTCCTTCATGTTAATTTTTAATGATACTTCAGAAAGGAGGGTAGCACTTCAGTCAGGGGTCTGACAAGCTTGTCATTTGCAAATAAATCAAAAGACAATCATTACAACAGCAAGAACCAGTCAATGATGTAGTTTTGTCATTCTTTGATGGTCCCCACACTCAAGTCCTCTATTAAAAATGAATGTATTCAAGAGGCTCTGCATTAAGAACACAAACAATTAAGGGCACTTCAGATGCTTTGCTAAGAGCTGCCACAGAGCTAGGAGGGCTTCTACAGTCTGCTTTACCAAGGAGCCAAAGAACATGGGCAATTAGTTATGTTTGTCTATGCTTGAGCAGCTTTCTGCAAAATTCTCTTTGTTTACTTACTCTTCTGACTGCCCTACATGTCTCAAGATCAGCAGTTGGATAATAGCTATGTCGTATTGGGAGGCCTCTAGAAGTAGCTGGTAAGTATCTTTTAAGACTTTCAGATGCATAAGCTCCAAATCTGGAATATATATAGTTTACTCTAATGCCACCGATTACTGATGGGACTCCTTCAAAAATATTTTTTGCTGTCAAGAATGAATATATGCACACAGGTGCATATATACTCAAAGATAATTCACCTTGAAAGGTGAATGTACATTGCCTTTTGAACAGCTAGACTTATATTTAAAGTAATGAAAGTTCCTTTTACTCAATTCTGAAAACAGTTCCTCATAGGCAAGATTAGGTGAATCGTGCATTAAAACCTAACTTTGACAAGTTAGGTCTAGGACTAGAGAATAAAAATATTTTTTTAATATGTTTATGAGTAGGAATAGTTTTTCCTCAACGTTTCAGGGAAGCAAAGGGGACATGTATGAGATCTGGATAAACAATTTTAAGTACTTTATTTAAATGTGTGTGGGAAATAGCCCTAGTAAGGCAAACTGCCTTTTAAATGTAAGCAGGCTTCTGTTATGAAGTGTAGAACAGGCTTTTCAGTTTCCTTTCAATGTAAATCTCTCCTAACTGGCACCTGTAACAGCAGCAAGAAATCTCAAAATAAACTTCTTTATGGCATGTACAGTAAGTTTACCTAGCACTGTGGATGAATATTAAGGATGCTGTTCCTATATAATCATCGATGATGCCCTGCTTTGGTAAAACAAACTCAGAAGGCTACATTTTTTTTTTTTTTTCCCCCCAGCTCTGTTATTACATCAGGTATGATAAGAAATAAGGCAATGATTTTTAAGTAAGATTGACAGGGAAAGGGGAAAAGTTCATTATGTATGCTCCCTTTTTTTAGAAAAGAAATAAAAATTTTAAAAAATCTATTTGCACGATGTTGCGTTTTCTTGTCTTATTCTGTACCGTTCTGTATGCTATATAATTACAGTGAAGCTCAGATATTTGGGACCTGTGCAGGAAAACCCAGTAGCATGGACGACTTGGATGTTTTATAGACTCTACTCAAAATAGATTTTTTTTTTTTTTTTTTTTTACAGCTACAGTAAGGATACTTGGCTCCATATTACAGAATAGGGAGACTTCGTGTAGGCCATACAGGCCAAAGAACTCTTCATTAGGAACCAAATGAGTTTCTTCTTGTTTCACTCTTTTCTTTCCCCTTTTACCACCTCCTATGATTCATCCTGTTTCTGTTCTGACAATAAAGGTATTCCCATTGGTCTAGGGCAATTAAATTATTGGACCCTAAATATCTTAGCTACACATCAGCCAATGAAGACTGCCACGTAACAGACTTTCTTTCCGTAGCTGACATACCTTGCTTTGTGGAGACACATCCTGAGTATGTGGAGAAATGCCCTTTTAGTACATAAATTCTCACAATCATGTGGGTTGGTTTTTTTTTTTTTGTAAATTAACAGACACTGAAATTACCAACAGATTTGGTAATAGTTAAGTCTGATAACTGATAATAGTGAAGTTGGTGACGTCCTTGTATTACCTTTGCTGGTGTTTGTACTGAAGGCCATGTACAGAATAATGATAGAGACTTTATGGTCATGGCTCAAACAAGACGGAAACAGACTGCTGTGGTACTATGTGAAATGGCAGCTGTTTTTGTTGAGAACAGAAATGTGTTCCCCTTGTTGGAGGAGGAGAAAGGTTCGCTGTAAAGCAACTGTTCCTTCACTGCCTGTGTTTGAAGGGAACCTTTTTGTCCTAGGAAGAAACCATCCCCAAACTGCTTTGGACACTCCTGTCTCCACAAAACTTTAACGTGGAAGTGCCAAATGCCAGGCTTTGGTCAGGTGGCATAGTTCAGTTTAGGTCAGAGGCATGGTGTTTTACAAGTCACAGTGCTATCAGCTATTTTCCCTGAGTGTCAAAGGTGAGGAAAGAGGTGTTAAAGCTTGCCAGCTGTTTTTAGATCCTAAATCTACTGTCTTTGCTAAGACACACAAGCCGGGTGTGTCTTTTGTCTCCTAATTACTGCTTGACTGATGTGTGAGGATCAGCACATGGCAGTGTCTTCCTGAGAAACTCTGATGGAAAGGCTTGGCAGATGAGTTAGCAATGTTTTCTGGCTTCTTTGAAAGAGTTTATCTTTGGTGATGTTTATGCATGTCATCTCGTGGAAAGTCTTAACGATTTCCAGCAGGCATGTCTTGTTTCTTGTGTCTTAACCCCAAGAAATATCTACATCGCTTAACGATACAAAAGAGACTGACAAGAGCTGTTCAGAGTGGCTTGTGTATAGGCTGTGTGCACCTCTGTATGCTGATTTTGGTTTTGTGCAGCTGTGCTACAGGAGATGTTTTTAAGGAAAACTGCGGGAGTTGTGCAAGTACATTGAAGACTTGAGGGTTAATTATAATGGTGGTTCTCAATGGTGGGCAGATGTATAGGTCTGAAAAGTGGTAAGCACAGGTAAGACTGAGTGATGAGAGAAAAAGATCCCTATACCCTACCAGAAAGCCTGTGTTCAGGTTGACATGATGAAAGTGGGAGATACAAAAGCGGGAGATGCATAATGCTGTCAAAAACTGGGACGCAAACACTTCGTCCTGCTGTCGTCTCTGCTGCTTTCAGTGAAGGATTGTTCTGTTCTCTGCTGGTTCCTAGCCTTATTGTTCTCCTGTTACTCATGGTTTCACTAATTTGTTGTTGTTGACTATCACGTTTTCTGATCTGATTCTTTTTCTGCATTATTTTAATTATCTCTCAATATGGATGTTTTAGAAGTCTGTACCTTTTGTCTCCATTCTGCCTCGCTTCTGTTTTGGTATTTCTTTTGTACTCCTGATGGTGTATTTCTGTCAACAAAACTAATTTTACCTTTTAATAAGCAGATAAAATTGATCATGAAAGAAACATTTTTCTTCCATGCCTGTCACCGTCATGTTATGCTGCTTGATAATTTGAGTAATAATAAATCTACCTTTTAAAAGGCTTTATCTTGGATTTAATGGATTTCAAAAATGCTTTACTTGTTAATGAGCTATGTACAAGGACCAGATTTGTGCCTGAATGTGTATACAGATTAGGTGCTTTAGACATGGCAGATGTCCTAGAGTAGCTGACTAAATCTCTGTCTCTCTAAATATTAACTATTTTGATTTGCCGTAATATGAAGATGTGGATTTTTTTTTGTTACTTATTCAGTGTGGGAACTTAATATAATCCTGTAAACTAGTTGATATATGGCAACAAAAGTAAAACACAGTTTTAATCAAAATGCTTTTCTTCTATAGACAGAAATCGCCAAGAGATTGAATACAATTTGTGCACAAGTCATCCCATTTTTGTCTCAGGAAGTAAGTAAAACTGTTCAGCTGTTAAAGTGCAATTATGTTGCTTTTCTGTTTGCAAATTAGCTAGTTTTAAGATGTTAATTTTATCACAATACACAAGTGTAAGGAACATCTGTTATAGCTGAAGTGTGCAAACCCCCTGCTAATTCGGTCTAACAAATCTGAGTTCAAACTAGTGACAATGGCTCAGCCTCATTCATTGCCTGAGGAGAGTGGGAGTCTGTAAAATATTACCAATGCAACAAAATGCCTTCATTTCTAATCATGGTGACTGCTTGTTCGATATTCAGTTGTCAAATGTGAATGTAGTGAAATAAGCATGCTTATCTTGTCTATCTACGCAATTTGTATGAAATGTTAATGTAAAAGGTGAGTTGTTAGCTCAGATGCAAAACAGTTTAAGGTTAAAAGCCTGCATCTGGTCTGAATGACTGTGATGGTAGTATATTGTGGGCAACTGCTGTTACATTTTGAAGCCTGTTATTTTGGATGTGCCTTTTCAAACTCTACAGTTTACAAGGAATGTTTGTACTTCTTGTTGAGTTCAGTGAAGCACTTCTTTTCCCTGTTCGAAATTTCAGTAGGCTTTGCGGTGTGGCCACACAATATATAACTGTTAAAATTGACACTAATGTGAAGTTGACATTATAGTCCTGTCAACTCAATTAGAAACTGATTATTCATTTGCCAGAAAATTAATATTGAAGTGGCATGGGGGAAGAGGTGAGCTGTCTGTCTTCAGGGCTCTTGTTTGCTTTTGAATGGGTGAGAAATAGGGCACTGCTACCTTTTACCTTCATCAGATATCTTGCACTAGGTAGCCTAGTCTTCTGCAAGCAAACCAGTTATTCAGGTGTTTGTGATCCTAGTTTGATTTCGGTGTTGTTAATACCTTAACACAAATTCCTCCCCATACCCCTTCTTCTTTTAATAGCATCAGCAGCAAGTGGCCCAAGCTGTAGAACGTGCCAAACAAGTGACCATGGCTGAACTGAATGCCATCATCGGGGTACGTGGCCTTCCAGGTCTACCTCCTACAGTGTGTATAACTTGCTTTCATATCTTACTGCTTTGCTATTTTTAAAATAAGCTTAATGTTTTGATATTTAACAGTGTTTTGCTGCCCAGTGTTGCTGAAGTGTTTGCCTTGCATCACACAGATTTCAGCAGGGATAAAGTTAATAGTTTATTTTGTCAGAACATAATTTTGTGCAGCAATGTTGTGAGTAACAAATGTTTTCCTGCAAGAAATATAATTATTAGGAGAGTTGGTTGTTTGTTTGTAGGTATTATATGTCAGTTGATCTAGTTACCTTTGCCTCATGCTTTTTGTGACACTTGAGTTCTTGGAGCCTGTACAACTATTCATTCTTCTTTCTTTTTCCTTTTTTGTGAATCTTTCATGATTTTTAAATTAAGAAGCTATTGAAAAGAAACTTCACTGGCTTTTGAAGTAGTATTAATTGTCTGACACAGTGTTCTATTAGTCTTTCACCAAGTTTGTGCTTCTAAATATGCTGAAATAAGTTAATGCTACTTGCTTGTGACTGGTTGTCAATCACAAGTCATTTACTTTGTACTAATGAACTTTCTGAACCATACATTCCTTCCACTGCATGAGTTCATTTCCCCCGCCACTAAGTCTAGAATATTTCTCATGTTTTCTGCCCTTCCAGACTAAGTGAAAGAAGTAGCCGAAACAAGAAGCCGTCCTTTCTGATTTTATTCATATGTGAGCGCCTTGAGCGGATTCAAATTACTCATTTATCAATTTATGTTAATTGCTTGTGAGAAGATGCCCTGCTGGTCTTTAGAGTTCCCTCAGACACTTTGTAATGATAATTAGACATGCTGCTGTACGGATTAACAGTGCCATAGTCCAATGACGTCTACAGACAATGGAACCAGTTAATCCATCTGTGCTTAAAATTACATCCCAACTGGAGATGGAAAAAAAAAAATAGGAGTGAGGGAGGATTAAAAGAATGAGCCTCAGCTTGAAAACTCTCCTTTCATCAGTTTCTCAATTGCAGATCTGCAGTCGGTTTGCCTGTGGTAAGCTATTGGCAGTCAATTAGGTGAAATAAACTGGGAGGGTGACCTTCATTTCCTTTTAATAGCTTTTCCTCCCTGAAATGGGGAGCTTCAGTGGATTTTCAGCTTAAATTTTATTCAAGCTGCTTTATTACACTTGACAGATTAGCTTTGCATAAACATACCCCCCCCTTCAAATCTGAGCTGTTTTTTCCCTTCGTATCAAATTTTGACTGTTACTTAGTTGATTTGCTAATCACATCTTAGAAACCCACACAATTACATCTGTATTTGTCACAATCTCCTCTGTGCTTTGCTTGTGTAATGAATTACTTTATGAATACCTGATCTGATCTTTGAAATACAGCACATGTACATTTGTGGTATTTGATTAGCGAAGATTAGAGAACTGTACTTTCTTGCATTTTTTTAAAATTAATCACTTCTTTAGGATGAAAATGGAATGGAAAACCCTTTTTAATGAACTAGTTTTAAAGAATATTTTATGAAGTAGATGGAAATATATATTAAAATATATTTAAAAACATTCTTGCTGGACTTAGGATAGTGCTACTTAGCCAAACTAAACTTTGTGAGCTCAAGCATGTTAGTCTTTTCAAAGCAATAGGATCTACCACATTCCATTAAGAAATTTTTTGGGGGGCAGGGAAGGAGCTCTTTGGAAGCAGGAACAGAAGCCTTTACCTTCTTCCTTTTAAGTTACCTAAGATTCACCAGAAGAGATACTTTCCTGTGTCTTCTGAAAGACTTCTCAATGATGCCATATGAATCCAAAGCTGTGAATGAGGAAATGAACACGTTGGGCACAAAATTTCTTTGACCATGTAAATGCTTGCATATACATAATGCTAAAATTAGATGCATGTCACAGTGACTTTTTACAGTCTTATGTGATCAATAATTACCTTGTGCCGCGCAATAAGTTTCATGCTCTGACATATGCTTGATTTTTGAAAGGCACGGTGTGCATCCTGGAAAATCTGAATAGCATAAAATTGGGTTGACAATTCAGTGGACCTTTGCTCTCCCTCGCTGAGCATGCAGTGTGTCAAGCCCTCTCCCCAGAGGGGAGGGGACATCAGAAGCCTGTCTGTTCCTACAAGCGGCAGCTGCAGTGGCAGCCAGCGCGGCCCAGTTTGATAGCAGCTGTCAGTATTGTTCAGGGACCGGACTTTGTGTAAAGAGCAATGGAAGGGCCATGCTGTTCAAGTGCAGCGTCTTTCAAGATAAGAAAAGAAATAGTAATTTAACGGTTTAGACATCTATTATGAGCATGAAAGATCATGAAACTTCTTTTCAGAATGCAAATAGGCTCGAGCGATCTGTAACAGCAGAAGATGCAATCACGTAGCCTCTGGCCTCATACTATCAAGGATACTTATGTACAATAAATTTTGAGGATAGGAGGAAACTTTAATTTTACTACCTGATGTTCATTTATGTAGTTTCACTTAATTAGATAAAATTGGCAGCTTTGTCAGGGTTTGACTTCTTTCCCCTCCTCCCTTTCTCTCTTTTCGTGCCTTTGTTTCTTGACACTAGGTGATTCAAGAGTTTCCCAATTGGCTTGCCTGCGTTAGAGCAATTCCGGTTGCTGCGGGGCCATATGTGAGTTCTGGAAGGGAACAAAGCCTTTAGTTAGTGGGAACAACTCTTTGAAATACAAGATGATTTTGAACCACCTTTATTTCATACTTCTATTCCCAGTTGAAAAAGTGGAAGCCTATTAGAGGACAGACTGTGAGGACAGGGACTTGTAGTCTCATGGGACTGAGATTTTTCAAAGAATTTACCAACAAAGTCAAAAGCCAGGCTTTGGAATCACTGCATCTTAAGCACGTATAAAAGAGAATGAGTGAATTGACACATTTTAAAGAAAGTAATATAGTTGGACTCAGTGAGTTTGTAAGCAGTGCTAATCCCCGGTGTTGATTAAAAATTCTTACTTCAGGAAAGAACTGTAGATATTTGGTTATTAACAGTCATATCTCTGGCCTTATACTTCTCCTGCATGTTCTTGAAAGCTTTAACTTACAGACATAGGGTAGCAACCAGCCGTAGTTAAACAACTTCCTTGGCAATTTTTTTCAATGATATTATTCAATATTTTTTTTATATTAAAGTTGAATTAAGTAGTGATTTTGCTAGATAAGTAGTAAACAATACAGCAACCTTTAACTTAAAAGGTAAATGCACCTGTTAACTCCTTGGCACTACGGCAGCTGCAGGTAGTGTCCACACTTGGTGTTAAGGGAGAATCCAGATCATGGTATGAAAGAATTAGGTAGATTACCATGAAGAGATTTTTTTAAAATTTTTTTTTTTGATTTTCCAGCCAGATCATATCACTCAAAGGTACTCAAAGCTCATTCTAGGAAGTATAAGGGACAGTTAAATTGGTCTATGTAGATGTAAACAATGCAAAATATGTTAGATTTACTTTCAAAATAATAAACTAGGTAGTTCTATGAGCAGAATATGCAAATATCTGAATGGGAAATAGAAGCAGCAAACTGGGATCTTTTTTAGGATTGCATTTTAGTTGCACGATATCAGTGTACCGCTGAGTAACCAGGTATGTCTTATTTTGCCTTTTGAGGTGGGTTGCTAATGGTGCTATGAAATACCTATCTTTTGGATTGACAGTTCTCTTGAGACAGATTGAGTTGTAGCCCTCCGAGAGGCCTCTCCACTGTTGCATGAGGTGATTGGCTAAAGGATTAGCAAGATGTGGGATTATTTTTTCTCTCTTGCCTGTGGTTGCCAGCTATCTCTGGGATTGTAGTGTGTGAAGCTTAAGAGGATGAGGTTAACCTCTTGAGGGTTTATTCTTATGAGTGTGTAGTTAATCCTTAGAAAGCCTATAAATAACCAGGCTGTATGTTTCATTATAAAATAGAAATACAGACTAGAGCAGAAATGAATGCAGAACTTAGTGCAAGGGAAGAGCTAAGCAGCTGTAGCATTACTTTAGATCCTCCTCAGCCATGATCTGCATTATGTGCTGAGGGTGGGAAAATTGCCTAGTTCTTTTAAATTAAATAAAATGAGATCTAGTGAGCACAAGACACTTTTAACATTAACTAACTAAACCCAAGTCTAAATTACTAAATTCTGACAATGGGAACTCTGTTGTGTGGCAACATCCTGGGTTATTCTCCATGTTTTCCTTTTTTAAAAAAAACATAGAAACCTAAATTACATGCTAGGATTCTGTCACGGTAGGTGCTTTTAGAATACAAAGGTTCCAGACTTGTAAACTAAATTTAAAATAGGTAGCAAAGGAAGATGATATTTGTCTTCATGACAGTTAGTATTCTCAAAATACCAGCCCTCAAACAACGGTCAGATTTTTATTGTTAGTGCCACTAAGTTTGAGGAAAAGTAAGAAAAAATTATTGATGTATATTGGTAGTTTGTTCCTACTCAAAACAGAAAACCTGGGAGATGGTGTGTAAAACGTGAACGATGAGATGCTGTTGGTTTCCATTTGACACCCACCCTCACACACACTCCCTGCTCTCTGGACTGATGAGGAAACGGAGGACCTAGGAGCAGCAATATAGAGGAGGGTAATGCCTAAACGTGACAGTAGTCATTCAAGAGAGGAGCCAAATGACTCTAGAAGTCAAATGTGATTGAGCTGCAGACCAGGCCTCCCTTATCTTGCAGGATTTCGCGTGTGGGTGGATAGAAAAAGCTGCATCTTGGATCTCATCCAAAAATAAAAACAAAAGATCTTTAGGTGGCTCTTTCATCTAGATCTAAGTTACAAGTCAAAGGTGAGACCAAGTATATGGTTACAAATTTGTGAAGCTAAACAGCTTTCAAGGAAGTAGTGAAAGGGAGATGGCTGGAAAAAAATGCAGTTGGCTAGATCTCAAACCTGAAGCTGCATGGCTGCAACTATGAATACAGAGAGAAGGTAGATGCTGATGAGATGAGCATGTGAGGGTACCAACAGTGAGTTGGTACTGCTTGCTAGATTACTGCCCGCTGAGCAGAGGTTGGGGATATGGGATGTACATGTTGAATGGTGTGGAGCTGTTAAGTTGGCCTGTTTTGCAGCAGATCAAAGGTGCGGGGGGGCACTGGTAAGATCAGAAAAACCTGTGTATGTGGCAATAGCAAACAGAAGACCAGAAAATTCAATGGAGAATGTGGTTTCAGGAAGGGTTAGGTAGGTAGAAGCTAGAAGAAATTATTCCTTCTTTCTATGAACTTGACTCCAAATGGTTCTGTTAAACAGATTGCTTTGGAAGGAGTAGTTTTGGTGGAATGGAAAAGACTAAAGTTGGGTCAAAATGCTGGCGGAATGCAGTTCAAGGCAAGGATTTACAGAAAGTGTGTTCAGTGAGTTTTAATAAAGACAATATGGAAGGGCTACTGGAAAGACAAAATGAGGGTTAGGGATGGGTTGGCTTTTGAAAGTGGTTGAGGCAGAGGAGTGTCAATATGTATATAAAATTCATTGGCACAGAAGGGTAGGCTATTTAATCCCAGAGGAAAGGATTGCTTCTTCTAGAGAGTGATTCAGAGCCACCTCTCTTGATTGAAGCATATGCAGGCAGAATAGCTTTCCATGTTTGAAGATAGTTTTTGTAACTGTTACCCACTTTTTCCCTAAGTTAGCAAGGAAGTAAAAGGAGACAGACTGAAGACATGAGCGTACATCTCTTACAAATGTCTGCTTTGCAATCATACTTGGTAAGACAAGTTGAAGAACTGGAGCAGGTGAAGAGTCAGCAAGTAGGCCGAGATAAAGATGTGATGTGAGCTTTGTTGCTTTTCTTTAATGAAGTCTGAGATGTGGTAGTTTTGGAGGAAGAAGGAGTTGGATGGGAAGAATAAATCAGTTGGCCCAGGCAAGAGAGGACTCAGCTGGGACTGCACATGAGGTGAAATTAAGCAAAGCATGGTCCTGGAGTTGTCCTGCAACATGAGTAGGAATACAGAAGGGTGTTTGGAGTTCACATGTTGAATGATGCAGACCTGTGAATTGGACTACTTTGCAGTAGGAGAAAGAGGTGCAACGAATGAAGCATACGGATCCGAAAGGAACTAAGGTCTAGTTTTGAGAAGCAAACACTGATGCACTGAGGTGAACTGACAGTGTGCTGATGGGAGAAGGGGTTAGTTCTTGGTGTGGACTGCACAGGTAAAACATACCTGTAATTGGGTGACTGTGACAAAGATGGAGTGAGTGGGAGTAGGGCAGTGCAGAGATAGGTGCAGAGGGGGCTGGAGGAGATTTGTGTGGATGCAAGTACTGTAAATATTAAGTCTTTCTACCCCATTGTTATTGTCTTCATGTTCCAAAAGATTTAAACTTCTGGAGACTAAAAGAGCCTGGAAGGAAAATAAATATTTTTTAAGATAATCATATGTCAGTAATAAGCCCCCCTAGAGTAATATCTTTTAAGTCATTCCCAAATTGGTTCATGTTTGAACTGGTTGGTTTTGGCTGCTGTGGCAGCAGGAACATGCTTTTGAAGTGTTGTTGGATGGTAGCATCATGCTAACAGTAGCTTAAAAAGGCAAACATGTAGATTTGAGGTTAGAAGGTGAGTAATAGCAGGAATTTATGGTTGCCCCATAAAAAAAAATGTGTTGGCAGTTTCTGCAAACCAGAAGCAATGTGTGCTGACAGCTTCATTCTAGAGACTTAAGGCTTGCCTCTGACTCTTCAGAGAAAGCAATATGTACTTGTCTAAAGAAAAGCTTTGTTCGAAAACTGACTTACACAGACAGTGATCAGAAGAATGTAACTGGTTTCAAAAAAACAGACTTTGTCTTGTCTGGACCAAAAGAATTTAAGGTCATCTTCTGTGGTTTTGAATTTGTTACTTTCCTTTAGAGTCTGGGAAGTCCTTTGGTGAAGACATATTTTCCTGCACAAGGATCATTTTTTCCATTTTTACTCTGACTCTAGCCCTCCACTCCCTCCTGCCCTGTGGCATCTGTCCTTTATAAACGCTTCTGTGGTTCTTCCATTGTTGCAGGGTCTTTCTTTCCTCCAATACAACTTCAGCTTTGCTGTTTGTCCCTTATTTCTTCAGAATTTCACCTAAGGGGGGAAAAAAATCCCACCAACATTATTTAACCTAAGGGGCAATAAAACCCCCAAACATTGTTAATACAAGGACCCTTAAGAACTTGCTCTTCTGACTTGTTTCTGTTTCCTTTTTTTTGCTATAAGCTGTTTGAGATAGGAACTGTTCTTAAGCCAGTCCTGTAAATATGTATTTTTAGAAGAATAGCTATATATGAAAAAGCTATATATACAAACACACAGAAGAACTTTTATATTTTTATATAAAAGTATAAACAAACAATATATATCTATTTGTAATATATACAGACCAGTTTGTAGAATATATAAAAATATTTAATATACAGTATATGTAGTATGTAACGATATATTAAGATAAATATATCTTAGTGTATATATGATATATAAAATGTTGTATATGTGTATATACATATAAGGTTATGCTAGCAAAAGGGCTTCTTTAGTTCATGGGCTGCTTGCCAGCATAGCTGCTGATACAAGTACTAGCCACGCTTCAATGGGTCTGTACTTGGTACAAGCTATGAAGTTTTAGGTTGACTTACAGTGCCTAAAAGCATGGAGGAGGGAAGAAAACCCTTCTTTTCAGCTGGCAAAGGACCTTACGTGAATGCAACTACACCAGCGGAGTGCTAATGCACCTTGGGGAGAAGATGTCGCTGAACTGGAAGAATTCCATCTGCTGGCAATATCCTGCGTCCTCGCTGCAGGGCTCTGCCGGCGTGGGACGATCCACAGAGGCTCCACAGTGTAGGCTGCTAGTGCAGATCTAATCTTGTGAAAGTGCCAGTCATGCTGGCAGTACTATGTAATTATTCCCTCTATGTTAATGGGATGTTAAAAATCTTGACATTTAACAATTATCACTAAACTTTTATTAAATAGTTAATTGCTGATCACTTCACAGATAAACAGCTGATGTGCGCATTCACTGGGTGTGGTGACAAATCATTTGGGTGGGGTCACCCACATCTGTCACTACTGTTTACAAGAGCGATCTCTTTTTTTGAAGAGCCCTGAAGTGTAATATCTCTTTATAGTTCTAATTCTGGTGCCTGGGCATGCCTGCCAAAATGCCAGAAGAAAGGGCAGAGAGACGTAGCTGTTTAAAGTGAAACAGAAAGGCACAGCAAAGATTAGAGTTGCTAATCAGCATAGTGTTAAAATAGAGTGCTGCTTTCTCTCTTGCCGTCTCTGTGATCTGTAATGGTGATGTGGGAACTAATCAATGGTTAATAAGCTACCTTTGGGAATTATATTTGCGATTTGCATTATGTTGGGAAGCACTGAGGACCTGTATCTGAGTTCTGTACTGTGAAGCTAACTACAATATTAAAATAGAAAAATGGGATGTTCAGGTTCAACAGAAATAGGGTGTGTGTACTTGTAGGTAAGTTGGGACTACCTATGCAATTTGAATTGATAGCAACCCAAGCCCTTCTTATGTTGAGAGGCTTCATTTTCCTCATTTAACAAAAAACATTCCTCATGCTAAAGAATATACTTAGTATTTATATGTCTTATATAAGGATTTCAAGGAGCTCTCAAAAAAACCCAAACCCTTCCTTTTGTAGTGATGAAAAATTGAATTTAGAGTTTTGCTTGGTAGATGCAGGCTTCAGTGTAACTGCTTCGAACCTTGTTGGCTATCTTAATTGCGTTCTGTGGGGTTTTTGGAGGCGACCCATGTATGCCAGTGGTTTGCTGGTCCCATGTTAGAATCTGTGTTCTTTTCGTGTGTTGTAATTTTTCTGTAGAATCTTTTTTCCTCTTGAACTACATCACCAATCAATAAATACTTATTTTTGTTTCAGAGAAGTTAGTGTGGCAGCTACATGAGTGCAACTAGTTTTTATTTTCTTTCTTTAAATAGAGAAGAACTTTTAGCCTTATAGAGCAAATGTATGGGGAATTATGCATCTAAGTGTTTATGCTAACTTTCCTTACTTTAGCAAGATTAAAGAATGCAGTTTAATCTCTGAAGCAAGGAGAAAAAAACAAACCAGACTCTAGTGCTGGCCAGGCTTAGTATTCTATAGCAGAACTGTGTAGCATAAATGTGTGGAAGAAATACATTCTACAGTGAAACAGGTATGCATCAGTCTAAAAGTGTAGTGAGAGCACCAGATCATGAAGTGGTCTTTTCAATCTTCATGACCCAGGTGAAATCAGCATTGCTTTTTCTATTTTGAGTTTTCTGAAGAACAAGCACTGGCTGGCTGGACAGTCCCAAAGAGTGGCTGTCTATGGAGTTAAATCCAGCTGGCAGCCGGTCACAAGTGGTGTCCCTCAGGGCTCTGTGTTGGGACCATTTCTGTTTAACATCTTCATTGATGACCTTGATAAGGACATAGAGTGTATCATCAGCAAGTCTGCAGATGACACAAAGTTAAGCAGGAGTGTTGATCTACATGAGGATAGGGAGGCTCGACAAGAGACTTTGATAGATTGGACCGATGGGCCAATGCCAATGGAATGTGCTTCAACAAGGCCAAGTGCCGGGTCCTGCACTTGGGCCACAACAACCCATGCATCGCTACAGGCTTGGGGAAGTGTGGCTGGAGAGCTGCCTGGCAGAAAAGGACCTGGAAGTTCTAATTGACAAGCGGATGAACATGAGCCAGCACTGTGCCCAGGTGGCCAAGAGGGCCAATGGCATCCTGGCTTGTATTAGAAATAGTGTGACCAGCAGAAGGAGGGAGGTGATTATCCCCCTGTACTCAGCACTGGTGAGGCCACACCTTGAGTACTGTGTCCAGTTCTGGGCACCTCAATATGAGAGAGATACCGAGGTGCTGGAGTGAGTGCAGAGGAGGGCAACGAAGCTGGTGAAGGGCCTAGAGAATAAACCTTGTGAGGAGCGATTGAAGGAGCTGGGACTGTTTAGTTTGAGGAAGAGGAGGCTGACGGGAGACCTCATCACTCTCTACAACTACTTGAAAGGACATTGCAGAGAGATTTGTGCTGGTCTCTTCTCACAGGTAATTAGTGATAGAACAAGAGGGAATGGGTTCAGGCTGCAACAGGGTAGGTTTAGACATTAGGAAAAAAATTCTTCACAGAAGGAGTGGTCAGACACTGGAATAGGCTGCCCAGGGAGGTGGTGGAGTCACCATCCCTGAATGTGTTTAAGACTCGTTTAGATGTGGTGTTGGGGGATATGGTGTAAGGGAGAACTTTGTAGAGTGGAGATGATGGTGGGACTTGATGATCCCAAGGGTCTTTTCCAACTTAAATGATTCTATGATTCTGTGAAAGAGGACACAAGGTACCTAAAGGAGGATTCCATAATACAGGACTGAAAATGAATTCTGAGAAGGACGGAAATAACACAGGGAGGAAGGAATCAAGGGACCAAGTAGAAAAAGGAGTTAGGAAAACAGACTCCAATTGAGAACCATAAACTTCACGTTGTTTTGCAGTAGCTTTATGGAGTACTTTGCGCATGCTGAGGGTCTTATATCTGATTGTTTTGGTTTTTTTAAAAAATAATAGATAAAGGTGGCAGAAGGGCTTAGTTTGTTAGTGTGCTTATAATCACTGTATCAGCAAAGCAGTGAATTAAAACTTCTCAACCTTATTTCAATTAACTTAGGGATGAAGTTAATTTGTGAGAAAAGGACTGCTTGAGAACAGTGTGTCATGAGGGGGAAGCTGCCTTTATACCAGTATAGCATCAGTTTACTGGCTTATGTGAGGCAACTTATATGACCCCTTACTGCTTAAAAAAAGTTGATGTGCAATTGAGACATACTAGTGTGGTTTGTGGTGTTTGAACAAGTGGAAACCGGAACTGTGAAAAACTTTGGGGAGCCTTCTGTTCAGAAATGTAACATTAGCTTAAAGCATGTTTTCATAGTAGGAGACAATAACAGATAACAAACTGAAGATTTTTTTTTTTTCTTTCTGAATTTGATATTTACTTTCTGTCATCAATTCTTTATACAGTAAAAAGTTTGGTGTTTTGTTTTTTTTTTTTTGTAGGACTGGAAAATAAATGGTAAGACCCAAAGACGCTATCTTATGTATCTTCTGTAATAAAGCATACGAAAGGAACAGGATTTTTCCCATGAGACAGCTGGGTCTTTTGTCATGCCACTGACACACAAATTTTATATGTATGAAATATATGGCTTTGGATAGCTTTTGCCAATACTGTCCTTCTGTGGACTTAAATCTCTAGTACAATGACATTTCTCATGGTTTATAGATGGAAGAGGCTTGCTGAGGACACTGTTTCTTTGTTCTGAAGGGACATTCTATTCCTGCACCCAAGGCACTGTGTCTTGTTCACATAATGGATAGTTTTCAAATAACTTCTACAAAACTACAAAGGCTCCATTCTCGGCTCACTAGCTAGAGATGCAGTGGTGGGCACTTTCAAGTTTGTTTGCTGTGGTATAGTGTAACTTCCTATCTGTCAGAATAAAATCTGCACATTTAGAAGAAGAGGAAGTAAGGAAACCAAATGAACCAAAATAAACACAGATGTCTCAAAGGAATGAGGTAGAAAATTAAGCAATAATAGTAGTAGCTGACTCATTTTTCTAAAACTTGTTTAAAAAAGGGAGAAAGAAGCGAGTAATGAGAACTGAAGAAACATAGAATGCCTCAGGTAAGATGGGACCCCTAAAGATCATCTGGTCCATCCCCACTGCTTAAGCAGGACCACTTATAGGCAGTTGTGCAAGACTAAGTCCATATGGTTTTTGAGTATCTTCAAGGATGGAGACTCCACAACCTCCCTCAGCAGCTTGTGCCAGTGCTCAGTCACCATCACAATAAAACAAAGTGTCTCCTTATGTTCAAGAGGCCTCCATTGTTTCAGTTCATGCTCATTGCATCTTGCCATGTTATTGGGCACCACTGTAAAGAGCCTGGCTCTATCTTCTTACAAACCTTATGAAGAACGACTGAGGGAGCTGGGGTTATTTAGCCTGGAGAAGAGGAGGCTGAGGGGAGACCTCATCACCCTCTACAACTACCTGAAAGGAGGTTGTAGAGAGATGGGGGCTGACCTCTTCTCCCTGGTGACAAGTGATAGGACGAGAGGAAGCGGGTTCAGGTTATGTCAGGGGAGGTTTAGATTGGATATTAGGAAACATTTTTTCACTGAAAGGGTTATTAAACATTGGAATGGGCTGCCCAGGGAGGTGGTGGATTCACCAGCCTTGGAGGTGTTTAAAAAAAGGGTAGATGGGGCACTTAGGGATATGGTTTAGAAGTGGCTTTTGTCAGGGTAGGTTAAAGGTTGGACTTGATGATCTTAAAGGTCCCTGCCAACCTCAGCAATTCGATGATTCTTTGCACCCTCCCTTCAGCTATTTGTATACCTTGATAAGATCCCTCCTGAGCCTTCTCTAGGCTACACAGTCCCACCTCTCTCAGCCTGTCCTCATTTGTGAGATTCTCCAGGCCTTTAATCATCTTTGTGGCCCTTCATTGGATGCTCTCCATTATGTCCATGTCTCTCTTGTACTGGGAAGCCCAGAAGGGGACACAATATTCCAGGTGTGGCCTCAACGGTGATGAGTAGAGGGGAAGGATCACCTCCCTTGACCTGCTAGCAATACTTTGTTGAATGCAGCCCAGGATGCTACTCAACCTGCTTTGCCACCAGGGCACATTGCTGGTTCATGTTCAAGCTGATGTCTGCCAGGACTCCCAGGTCCTTTTCTACATAACTGCCTTCCATCTGGACGGCCCCCAGCATATTTTGTTGTGTGAGATTGTTCCTCCCCAGGTGCAGGACTTTGCAATTCCCCTTGCTGAACTTTGTGAGATTCCTGCCAGCCTATTTTTCCAGCCTCTTGAGGTCCCTGTGAATGGTAGTATAGGCATGTGGTGTATGAGCGACTCCTCCCAGTTCTGTGTCATCAGCAAAAGAAAGCAAACACAGAGCTTAGTTCTGCAGATTGCTGGTACAGTATTGAAGATCAGGGTTAAACATCAGAAGGAAGTGTCTTGCAGGGACTGCTAACACGCTTTGTGATTAGTTAGTGTAATGTCGATCCTGGCAAGGAGAAAGAAACATCCAACAGCAATGAGTAGGAAATACAGCTTCTGCTGCTGAAGCAAAGTTAGAAAAGTAGTAGTAGTAGCAGAGCAGTAAGTTGAGTAGTAGTAGAGTAGTAAACAATCCATATTGGTAGCTCATGTATCAGTCCCTTCACTTATCATAGAATCATAGAATGCTTTGTATTGGAGGTGATCAAGTCCACTCCCTCTGCCGTGGGCAGGGACATCTCTCACTAGATCAAGTTGTGCAAAGCCCTGTCCAGCCTGACCTTGAACACTTCAAATGATGGGGCACCCACAACTTCTCTGGGCAACCTGTTCTGGTGTCTCACCACCCTCATTGTAAGAAGTTTCTTCCTTATGTCCAATCTAAACCTACCCTTTTCAGTTTAAAACTGTTGCCCATTGTCCTGTCACTACAGGGCCTGGTAAAAAGTCTCTCTCCATCTTTCTTATAGGCCCACTTTATGTATTGAAAGGCTGCAATAAGGTCTCCCTGGAGCCTTCTCTTCTCCAGGCTGAAAAAACACGACTTTTTCAGCCTTTCTTCATAGGAGAGGTGTTCCAGCACTCTGATAATTTTTGTTGCCCTCCTCTGGACCTGCTTCAACAGGTCCATGTCTTTCTTGTACTGGGCACTCCAGAGCTGCACGCAGTACTCCAGGTGGGGTCTCATGACAGCAGGTTAGAGGGGGAGGATCTCCTCCCACACCCTGCTGGCCACTCTTCTTTTGATGCAACCCAGGAAATTATTTGCCTTCTGGGCTGCAAGTGCACATTACTGACACTTGTCCAATTTTTTATGCACAAGTATCCACAGGCCTTTTCCACAGGCCCGCTCTCAATCACTTCATCTCCCAGCCTGTATTGATACTGGGAGTTGCCCCAGCCCAGGTGCAGGACCTTACACTTGGCCTTCTTGAACCTCATGAGGTTCACACAGGCCCACTTCTCGAGCTTGTCCATGTCCCTCTAGATGGCATCCTGTCCCTGAAGTGAATCAGCTGCAACACTCAGGAAACTTGCTGAGGGTGCACTCAATCCCACTGTCTGTGTCATTGATGAAGATACTGAATAGTGTTGGTCCCATTATGGACCCTTGAGGGACACCACTAGTTACTGGTTTCCACTGGGATGTTGAGCCATTGACCCTTTTTAGATTGAGTCTCATTGACTCTTTGGATGTGGTCATTCAGCTAGTTCCTCATTCTTCTAACAAGCCTTCCATCAAACCCATCTCACCACTTGAGTGGCAAGAATGTTGTGAGGGACCATATCAAAGGCCTTCCAGAAGTCTAGGTGGATGACTTCTGTAGCTCTTCCCTTGTCCACTGACATTGTAGAAGAATGTGGATATATTCTTAAGGGATGTTGTTTGTCATCCTGCATTATGTTCTTCCCTGTAGCTGAAACACTCTTTTGAAAGTACCTACAGAAATTTAAATGCAAATTTGAATTAATGGCTTTGACTGTATAATGAGTTTATACCCCTGCTAGATTTGACTGTCGGTAGCATGGGTTGTGTGTGCAGGGGTTTGGATTTTTTTAGAATGAGGGAGAAGACTGGATCTGACAGGAGCATAACCGTGAGTTTTTTCCTTTTTTTGGAAGATAACATTTGCAATGTTGGTTTTAAGAGTCTTTCTAAACAGCAAGGGAGAAGGTTATTGCTTGTTCAACTAGCTGTATGTGCTCAGACCGTGGCCCTCATATGTTCATTGGCCTTAGACATTTGATACAGGCTCTCACTTCTTTCTGCTACTTAAGCAAGTAAATAAAAAACCTGAAGACTTCCCTTTGGGAAAGGAGAGATTATGGCAATGAAATCGAACACAGTAATACATGTTTTTCTCTCATGTCTTTCTGCCTGCTTGAGTTTAGCAAAATCACTTTTCTTCAGGTTTACAGAAGTTGACATGAAATAGTGCCCTTTACATTTTAGGTCTCTAAATGGCTTTTGTGCTTGCCAAATACTTTTTCAAAACTCCTCTGTGGAGCTTGGGGTAATCTGTTGATAGTATTACTGGTGCTAGTGCTGATAAGATTTTTTTGAACTTTTTCTACTCTCAGGTGTTTATTTAGAAGGGCACAAAAGATGACAGCTGTTGTAGTTTGTGACCAGGTATAACCTTTTTTCCACTGTTAATTTACAATCACATCTGAACGCTTAATTCAGTGCTTTTCAAAGATACTGAATAGTACTTCACACATCTGTTTAAGAACAGAAGAATGCGCTGTTCAAAGCTAGGAATTCAAACTAGATTTTTAAGTAAGCCATAGGTGTTTGTGACCTCAACAGAGCTACTTTTAGGTGGGAAGTGGAGATTGTAGGACCTCGTGCTCTATCTTGATAAGCAAGGAACCTAAAGGAGACATGTCATTGTTTACGTATAGTAAGTCTTTGTGAAACAGATTTCCTAACTCTGTCTTTGGAAGTCTCTGGCAGATACTGAAGATTAATTCCAAATTTTAAGTCTTAGTTAAAGAGCTCTTTATAGCTGGAACTTGCCTATGGTGTTGGAGGGAAAACACTGTCCTGCCTTTAAAATTGTTAAAATTGCCTTAAAAAGCAAGTGCTGTACTTTTCATATGTTGATTTTTGGGTCTTTGTGGTCTGGTTAGGAGTACACTAGAGAAAAAACATTGAGGCATTAAAACCTGCATCTAGATGGTAGAGTAATCTGATTCTCCTTTTGCAAATATGAAGAACTTCTGTTTTTGCAAAATGGTGGGTGAACTACTGATGCTTCTAAAATCAATGTGATGGCTAATTATCTCAGTGCAGTCACTTACGTATGCATCGTTGCACTCTTCTCTACCTTCCCACTTCCCTCTGAAAGTGGCCACAGCCCTTGCTCTGCAAGTAATGATAATAATTGGTAGTAAGACAGACCTGTTACTCATCCTTCTTTGAGCACGTTTCTTATGGCAGGTGTCTAGTTTTTAATTAAGCGCTAATGAACATGCCTAGTAGACCATGATACCGCTGCCAGCTTTTTCAGTTTTATATCTCACTGCCGCTAACCTCTTAAAAGGCATTAGTGTCTTTGAAGTGACGGGAAAGCGATTATATGCATAACATAATTGTTTCTAGGATCTACTATGGCAAATGTCTAGTTACTAAATACATCTGGTGAGCGCTGCTGTTCTCTATCTCATTGGTCTTCAGTTTTTTCCTTTGTGTGCAACGCATATTCCCTTTTCCCATTCTAAAAAGAGAATACAATATACTTCTAACAATTCAAGTTTTTTAAATAAAAAGAGCATGAACTTCTGGAAAGGATCACTTTTACATGTTAGGGAAAACTTTAAACCTATTACAAATAGGTAATATATAAACAATAAATCAATATACTTCAGTCTTAAATAGCAGTGAGCCTCAGATAGTAAACATTAAACCACAATATACCTTTCTTGGCTTAAAAGACCACAATGAGGTTTTCAGTCTTAAATCTGTTTAAAGTAGTTGCATACCTGAGTGTCTTTGGGTACCATTTTCCTTTGCTACCCTCAGTAACTATTTTGCAAAGTTGCTAAGGTGTTAATGCAGAGTGATGATTTTCCACTTACAGCTCTCGTATTCCGTTGCACACCTTACACTGGGCTTTACTGCCTGCCCTTGGTATGTAGTCCCATCAGAAACAGGACATAGCTTTTCTTCTCACGTGCTTTCAGCCTCAGAACCTGTTAGAGGGAATTAATCTGTTCCTCATTTCTGGGACTACCCTGTGTGTAGGCTGCAAAGCAGAGCCAGGGAAATTGTAGGTAACGTGTCCCTAACAGTTTGATTTCTAAGGACATTAGGCTATGCTTCCTGAAATTATATGGGTTAACTTGTTTGCTAATTAAACCAAGCAAGAGAGGCATGAATAAAGGGAATCTTGGTAGGCTTCCTGAAGGGATAGGGACAAGAATGGAAACAGTTTAACTTAATTTCCCTGTTTTGACCTTCTCATGCCTACACTGCAAAAAAAGCTAATTTGAGCTCACTGTTGGAGAAGGGAGCAGGTTTTTCTCCATGAAACCAATTTGGAAGGGATAAATTACTTTTTGTTCTTAGCCAATTGCACACCACAACCAGGTAATACAACGTAGTAGTACAGCTGGGGACAAGTAAGACCAATGCAGTACAGTACTGCTGATGCATCTTGTCTCATGGCTAGAGTGCAGGTGACTGACCTGGCTTAAGTGGTCAATGAGAAAGGGAACAACTTAGATACTATCTCTCTGAGAAAGCCTGCCAAAACATCAGGTTATCTCCTGATTTGGTGAAACATGCTGGAAACTACTAGTCTTTATACAAGTCTGTGAGAAGAGAGATGTCCTCTTGTTCTGGCTGGAACAAAAAGAACCCAACAAAACAAAACGAACAAAAACCAACAAAAAAACTGCAAACAAAACCCCCGCAGACTTTACAGTGGTCTTTATTGACACTTCTTCAGTTAAATGAACTTTCACTACTAATAGCTGCTTGATTTTGTAGAAGGTGGTCTTCTGCTTTAACTACTTCAAATAAAAATAATACTTCTCTCAAAATGTTAGTTTTTGACTTGTAAACACATTAAAATAGAAGAATAAGAACTACCTCTCTCTTATCTTACTTCTTAAACATACTGAAAAGTTGTCAAGAATAGGGATCAGATGTACATTTTATAGTGAAGACTAGCAAGGCTTTTTATGCAGCATGTGAAAAGAAATTCCTGATGTATGGTGAGAGAAAGATTTGGTAAACTTGTGGCTTTATAAAATTGACTAAAGAGATTGCAGTAAATTTTAAGATTTGTCTTGTATATAAAAAATAAGTAAATGATGGCTGCTTTACAGTTGGGACAGCATAAAAGTGAAAGATTAGCAGGTCCAGTTCAGAGTTCTTCAGCATCAGTCACTTGTGTCCACGTAAATTTATAAACAGCTCAAGGCATGTCTTGGGATGGGCTTATGAGAAATAAAAGTGTAGGCGTGCAGTAGTTATCTAAATAGTAATAAATTAAATCATTAATATGCCAGTAGACATTATGCAGGTATTGTTGACAGTTTGTCTTGAAGAGTCTTGGGACCCGTGGAAGCAGATAAAATATTTCTGCATTACTTTGAGTTATTTTGGAGTAACTAGTAAAATATTGGGAGCTTGAGTCTAGGTATGATTTCAGTAGCTGTCAGCAGTACTGTAACAATTTTGCCTGCTCTTACATGACCACTGGCATTCACCAGGTCAGATTCTTATGTCTAGCTGAGCTCATCCTGTTCAGGCATTTGCTTATCTGTCTTCTCTTTGATCCCATGAATTGGGTGGTACTTGAGCTTTTTTCATGGTGTCTGCCTTCAGAAGAGGGATGGTGCAGCATGGCCAAGGTGGAGAGGTTTGTTCTGTCTTCTGTTCATATGCCCAGGCATAAGGAAGCAGGAAAGAGGCAGAAAATCTGTTTACCTATAGCAGACTAAAGGGGAGCTATGACTAAGCTAAAGAAAGATGGTTTTGAAGCTTTATTTTCTAAATAAATCTGTGCTGAGCATTTTTGACAAATTAACTGGTTAGCTGAACTTGGAAAGTGTTAATAAAACCATAACAGCTTTAACTAGAAAATATCTTAATATCTAAACTATGGGGAAGTCATTAGATTATAAAGACTCTGTTTCTAAAACTGCTTACAGGTTATTTTGCCAGATTGGTTATAGGGTTGTATGTCCACTCATTATGATATTGATCTTGCAAGCTGCTTTTGAAACAGATGGAGATATTTTAATTCATTAATATCACGTTTCTTGTTGGGAATTCCATGGCCTTATTGATGCTATCTGGAATACCTGGATTTTAAGCCCAAAATTGGTTCCTAAACACAGTGTTGTTTCATGATTATTTTTTTTTTCCAAAAGCTTGGCTAGAATAAAATAGTTAACTACACTAAATATGAAATTGAGCGGTGTCTTTTAGGATTTTTTAAATATTCAAAATAGAAACCTACTTACTGTTTACAAGTTGGGGGAATGGGGTTGGGGAAGTTTAAATCAATCTTGCCAGTGAAACTTGTTTTTTTCCCAGAGCAGCGATACTCCTTTAGGTAGAAAGGGAAAGGTATGCGGGCTTCTGCCGCTGCTGTTTGTCACCAGTGACACTGTGGTGGGCAGTAACTGCCCAAAACAACCTACAGTAATTGAATATATTCCTTGGGCTACACAAGAAGTATCCAGATAGCCTTTTTTTGTTTTATGGGACATGATTAGAGCTGTCCATGGACAGCATGACATAATGCAATATGTATAGTGTGGTGGGACAAAGAGGAGAGGGTAGATTTAAAGTAAAGGAACAAATGAAAAAATACACTGTTGATTCTCAAAAATTAACCAAACTTCTCCCCTCTCCTTCCCAAACTATGTGCTATGCATTGTTCTTCTGGGGATGATGATACCGCTGGGAACAGCAGCAGCAGTTGCAGGCTCAACATCTCTCCCATGGCCATGGACCTCCAGTGCCTCTAACACCACATCCATCAGGACTTCAGCCTCCAGGAATCCCTCCACTGGGAAGCAGTGCTGGCCTTCTTGCCCTGTCTAGTGCTTTGGGTGGGCAGTCTCACTTGGCAATAAAAGATGACAAGAAGCATCACGATGCAGAACACCACAGAGGTGAGAGGCATGGCAGGCCTGATTAGGACATTGTCAGATTTGCACATTGCTGCAAACTGTGTGCATCTCTAAAGAATTCAAGTTATATAGAATGAGAAAAAACTGTTAGCAAACTTAAAAATGTCTGCATATATACCACTGAAGCAAAATTCAGCTTGGAATTTTGTCAGTATTTGAAATGGGGATCGCTAGGTGTCACCTGCTCTATAGTTCGCAGGGCATTTTGACATCCTGGCAAATGCTTAGTTGTAATACCAGTGGCCTGCACCATATTGTGGAAAACTGTTAAACTGCATAATGGGTAATTTTTTTCAAAGAAAGTAATGTTGTTAAATGGGTGGGTGGGAAGGTAGAGGGAATGAAAAGTTAAATTTTGAAGTGAATGTGTTCAAACAAAAGATATAGATAATTGCATCTGTTACTTTAGTTTCATAGGCTTAAATTCTAGTACACAATTAAATATTGGGCAAAATTGCACTTGACTAATTTTTGAAAAGAAAATAATTTATTCTGTCATGAAATAAAACTAGGCTTTGTGTATGGTTAAACTGTAAATCATGTTTACAAAATACTGTAATTTTCAGGAAATCACTGTATTAGGAATGTGCAATGACTTATATAAATAAAAGCCATTTTAAAACTGTTCACGGCTTGTGTTCTAATTTTTTTTTCCCCCCTTTTTTATTTCTGTTCTTGCCTCTGTGTCTGAACGGGCATGTCTGTGCATTTCTTGGTTACTGCGGGAGCAGACAGAGAGCCAGGCACAGTAAGTACCAACATTCCTGCTAATCTTTCCACTTCTACATAATGTAATGATCAGACCTTGCAGTGTTTGTCTGTTTTGTCTTCCCTTTAGTCAGTCTCATACAGGCATATGTGTTTTCTGTTATGATATCTCTTGGTTTATGCAGAACACCAAGTCATTTGTTTGGAGAACGGTATGAATCGGTGTGTTTCTGAGCAGAATGATTTGGGGGAAGCTTGAATTTTAGTTTGCTTATTAGGGGTGGGGGAGAAGCTGCAAATCAAACAGAACGTTGACTGCCACTTAACGTATAACATTATTAATCAGAGCTAAGATTTTTCCTGTAGGATTTTCAGGAATCAGAGTTGCAGAACAGGTGAGAAATTTAAAATTCATGTGTCACGATGCTGTTTGGCCCTAGGAGTTTCTTTAACTGCATATGTTTAAGCCCTACACATGTCTTTACTGCTTAATTTGTGCTTCAGTTATAACTTCCATAGAAATACTTTTTTTCCCTGTAGAGATGAGCTGTAATAGAATTGGTCTAAGACAATCTTACCCAAAAACCAGCGAAAGAACTATGTTGTTACAGCTTTTTATACTGTTGTGTTTTGAGTGATATTGCTGTATTAATCTGTTGCTAATGGCTATGTGCAACTTTCATGTCATTTCAAGTAACAATGCTAATTCTGCTTGTTGATGCCATAGGTGAATTTGAGCTCTATTTTGTTTCTTTTTCTCAATTAGAAAAGACAAGAGCTAGGAAAAGTTATTTGACAGGTATCTTTATGCTACTAAAGTTCTGATTTTTATTGCCGCTTTTAAATTTTTTAATACTAGGCCTTGACAATTATTTATTGGAAACTATCTGCATATCCTTTGTGGCGATCTTTTTTGTTTCTAGATTACTAAGTACGAAGCATTCATTTCAGCTTGCTTAACTTGTGTGATGTTATTAATGACAGTGTAAATGTGGAAATAATTTTAAGCTGTGTTTTTCTGATGTCTCAGACTTATTAAGGAGATACTTCTTTGAGTGGGACATATTTCTTTGGGTGATGTTAGTCAAGGGCAGGATTCTCAACAATATTTCTTAAGACCTAAGGAAGGAGGTTTGTGTGTCTGTGTCTGTTTGCACACACGTGCACATGTGGGAGTGATAGCTTTGTGTTTTGCTTTGGTTGTTAAGTTTTCTGTCCGAGCTCTCCTACCATCCTCCCCCTACCCTGTCCATCGTGTACTTTGCTAAAGGGTTTTTGAGTTTAAAATCAGATGCTTCACAGTGTTTTGAAATTTGAACTCTGAACTCGTCTTGTAGCTGAGAATAGTTCTTGCCTATGGAAGGAGAACACTCAAAAATTAAACGTGGCTTTTGTGTTGTGGGAGATTTGCAATTTCACTTGCTTAGTTTACTCTATATATCAATTTTATTTAATTAAAGTACATAAAATTGTTGCTGCAGTTACTTCTGTCTCCATATGTGTTACTCATGATTGCTTGGTTATTATCTGTAGTAGGCTTTTTTTATGCTCGGTTTACCACTAAGTAACCTTTAAACAATCTGAGGCTTTATTTCATAAAAGAACGTTGCCATATGGACATGTTAAGTTAAGGTTACTACACTGTGGTGGCCATGGTTTCTTTTAGGTCCCAGTGGAGCATAATACTTCATAATTATATTAACATCTAATAGCTGGATATATCTAATAGCTGGATACAGGTGAACTTTTACTTAAAATTGTTTAAATACAGTGTTGCATTAGAATCTTGGCTTAACAGTAAATGATATCTTCAGTGAAAGAATCATAATTCAAGTGACAGCAAAGTTCAAATTTGTGGCTAAAATGATCAGCTGGGAATGATTTGTTCTTTGAACAGCTTTAATTCTCTTGAATCTTTAATGAATTTCTTTTTAATATAAAATTTATTTTTAAGGATAAAATTGGTCACAAGTACACAAAGCATACCAGCAGGTCTGTTTAATTATTACATATGGTTCCAACTTATTGCTCTTGTTTTGCAAATTACTTTATAGCATCTGGGTCACCAAGATAAGATCAATTTGATTTTCAGAGTAACATATTAAGTCTAATGGTGCTGACAGAAATCCTCTCAAAGGCTTGCTTTCATTATCCAAGATACCAAAACCTATGCTGTCCGTTAGTTACCTAAATTAACCATGATATTTGGTATTACTGTGCAGTTCTACAGTACGATTTCCATCAAATATGTCTAGTGTGACCTTCCAGTATCATCAGTAGAAGCTGACCGCTTTAAATGTGCAAGTTTGAAAGATCACAATTTAGTGCTTGCCTATTAGGTTTTAAATTGAGGGGTTTTTTACATAACTGAGTTAAAGCATATTGTGGCATATTATTTCAGCATATTAATTTTTAAATACGATGTGGTTTTATTTTTTTTAAATCTTGTTTGGCAAATAAGGAGCTTTTATGTGTTGTTTGTTTAGAAATACTTAATAATGCAGTGATATTCATGCATTTATAAAGGAATATAAAGATGTAGTGATTTCATTATTCTTGGTTGTGATCAGTCTCCATTTTACCTACTTTTGCTATATCTAAATGGCAGGGGCTACATTTTTGTTTTAATATTACTTAAGGTTTTGGGAAGTAAAATGAAAGGAAGTTCTTGGTAAATGCATGTTTGTGAAATACATAACATTTAAGTTAGTAGTGATAGCATACTTCATACATGAACTGCTAAAATTACGGTCTTGAAATTAAATTGTAGGACTACACGGTTAATGGCAGGTGGGTTTTGGCTGATGTTAGCTCTAACCTTTCAAAACTGGGTCATGTTATTGTGGGAACGCAGGCACCCCTACTATTCTGACACAGTCTGGCTGCAGGTAATGAAGCCAGGCAAAGTAAGCGAGTTTTGCAGATGAAGCTTAATAAAGTTTTGGGAGACATCAGTATGAAAGAACTTTGATGTCCACAGTTTTTTCTCGAGGGAACATACTGGCAACATTTTTCAAACTAACCTTAGGTGTTAGTTTATCAGTTGTCTTCACACTGTTGTAGTATCCTGCTTAGACGGCATAGAAATGCAAATGTTCTGAAGCACTCTATTGTATCAGTAATAATTTGTAGACAGTGAAATCTGACTTCATTATGTGCTTGGGATTTACATTAAGGTTGGTGTTTATCTTTTGTCCTCATGAAGAACATTGAGCTTAGTTTTCTAAGACTTAAGAAGTATTCATAAATTTTGCAAGAATTTTTTTTGCCTTCGTTGTTAAGCATAAATGTTGCTATTGTTTTGAAAAGTAAATGCTCTTTTCTTACAGCAGAAAAATATTTTGTGCCCTTAGCTCTCTGTCCTGTTCTTCCCCTCCCAGTCTTGGAGGAAGGGGGCATGCACAATTGAATGGTACTTTGTGGTTGATATTATATGCAAGTGTTTTGTGTTTTAATTCTTGTCAATGGGGGAGGTAAATCACGAAAGGAGTTATATGAATATCAATGTAGCACATGTATGCTTCTTGGCCTTTGTGAAGAAAGTATACTTTTCCATTATATTGCTTATAATCTAAAAACTTGAATTTATTTAATCAGTTATGTCTTATATTTTTATTGGCTCTGTCAACTTAAAAATAAGTCAAATCTTATGGTCTTTGTGGATGCAAACCACAAATTAGCTTTAGCAGGAGTGGCTCCCACAGAATAGCTGTGGGATGCTGCATTTCAGTTTAATTTGTAGCTGAGACAAAGCAGCATCAGGCTAATGACAAAGGACAAGAGGATTTGGGTGGTCTGGCATAAATTTTATGGATACCCTGATTCTGACAAATATTAGCTGGAAAATACTGAAATCAAGTGATTAAAATCCATTTAGGCTTCTGGATTTCCTTGTGCCTAATACTAGTATAAATATAACTTAAAATGATGGGCAAAAAG